>NC_061491.1:964572-1160376 GCF_022539355.2 Hippoglossus stenolepis
CCTACAGTACAAAGACAGATTGGGGATAGGTTGATTGGAGACTGCACAGTGGATTGATTGATAAATTGATTTAGAATACTATTCCACAACAATATTTCTGGCACTTTGTATGAAACATAAATTTAGAGAAATAAAACTTTAAGTACACGTGACCTGATTATTTATATGTATGGTTACAGGCCATAGCTCATAACGACAGCTGAAATTTTATAAAATTGTTGAACCAGATTAACCATTAAAAAAAACCAAAATCAAGGATTTTTATAGCAGAGAAACGTGTTTAAACTGATGTGTTTATTATAGTACCACAAGACAAACGAGTGATCTAAGCAGGGCTGGATTTAGTAGCAGGTTATGGTCTGGATCTAATTGACTGTTGTAAAACAGAGTCTGCTTAGTGAGCAACTAGTGCTGCAGGCAGCAGTAGCAACCTATAACTTACTGACTGCTGGTACTTAATATATAATGCAATATTCTACACTGTGCCATTTGTCATTTGAAGCGAGACACAGATTATGGCTCAGGGCAGTGCATCTGTCCTAGAGGCTGCTGGGAAATGGACTAAAAGCTCCTCCAGCTGAGCCGAGCCAATCACACGCTGAACCCTAGATCACCCTCACTCCTCCTCCTGAGCGCTTTGGCCTCACACACACAAACACACTTTCTTGCTGTCTTTCAGTCTCTCTCTCTCACACACACATGCACAAACGCACACATGCATGCACGCACACACAAACACACAAACACACGTGTCTCCCATATTTAACTGGATTTCTCGACATTTTTTCTCTTTCTCTGTCTCTCTCTGTACACACACACACACACACACACACACACACACACACACACACACACACACACACACACACACACACACACACACACACACACACACACACAGAGAGAGAGAGAGAGAGAGAGAGAGAGAGAGAGAGAGAGAGAGAGAGAGAGAGAGAGAGAGAGAGAGAGCAAAGTGTTCCCTGCTGGTTTATCCCTCTATACAAGGAGTTAGCCATTTCTCTTCTTGTAACAGCAGTGCCTGGCAGGCTCAACCCACTGTTCCCTACTGGTCTCTGTAGCATCTCCTCTCCACAGGCAGTGTAAGCCTGGTGGGAGTCTAAATGAACCATATTGACATCCTACTGAGGGCAGTCTAGTTGCTTTGACAAATCCTCCCTGGCATTTATCAATCAAGTTGTCCTCGGCAGAGTGGAGTACCTCTAAATCTAGCCAGCCCCACCTAGGGAGAGGCAGAGCATTTAGAGTGGCTAAAAACATGATTCAATTTGTGCCGGGCATCACTGCCACTCCCTTCTCTAACAATTTATGCACACGTGCCACAAATTAAAATGAGGGGGAGGTTAGGGAATTGTCAGCCTTCAAATGGCTGACATAAGTTACAAGCAAAATTTTAATTAGCCAGGAGGAGTGGGGTGATAATTCAGAGGGGCCCTGTTCTGTCAGGGGGCTTGTCTACATTGTGTTTCTCCTTTCAGCAGGCATCTGGAGGCTCCAGTGAGGCCCCGGAAAAAGGTCTACTGAGGATAAAACTACTTGTGACACACAATGAAATGTAGGAACCTCCTCCACATTAACACCCTCAGCTAAAGTGATATTCATACTGCTTGTGTGTCACTGCATGTTTCTGCCCATTAACCAGAGTCAAACATGTTTCAAATTACTACCATTTTGAAAACTATGCTATTGTGTTATATATTTTGCATCTTGTTTTTCTACCAGTCAAGCTAGCATTCATTTGCTTTTTACTAGTTTATTGCAAAAATCAATTTGCAGAGATGTGGAAAATGGTGTTGGTTATATAATTTTAGCACAGCGATCCCCTATACACATATTAGACACTAGCACATAAAAACTTAACACTAGCACATGAAAAGCTCAAGTCTGCCAGTAGATTTTTGGTATATATTGAAATCACAGGTAAACATTGGTTTCCTAATCTAGATAGACAAGGACTTGGAAGGTCAATTAAAATATATAAATTCATGGTCAGGTTTGGGAGAGATTGTCCTTTCATTCAGAAAAAAATGTGCAAATGTATTACAATGTTTAATGCACCTCAGTAACCTCAGCTAAACACACCTGAAAGGATAAACACACACAGGTAAAAAAATCTAGAAATTAATACATAAAGCTTGAAGTACTCATATATATATATACATATTTACAGATGCAACAAAGTGAATCCAATCAAAGCTCCAATTAAGACTCAATAACTAATTGAAGTTCATGCTGAATTCTATAAAAACTGCTGGAGGACATTCAAAGCACACTTAGCGACGAAAACAGCCCAGACAAATATATATATATTGTATATATATATTGTATATATTGTGTTCTCTTATTTGTGTTCTCTTATTTCCACAACTCTCAATTCTGATATGCTGCAGCTCATCCACAACAAAGCCTGTCTCTTTCATGAAGCCTTTTAGGAAGCCTGTGTCACCACTGCAGAAAGTAACCGGGATCATTAATATTTCACAGTCCACCACGCCTTCCCGACTGTTATCCAATCTCAGTTCCTGTTCCACACTGCACTTTATGTTGCCATTATTTATTTACTCATAAAGTAGGTGGCAAGGTAAACACCCTGCTGAGGAGGCTGGGCAGGGGGTGGGGGTGGTGTGTTTGTGTGTGTGTGTGCGTGTGTGTGTGTGGGTGTGGGGGTGGGGAGGTGTGGGGGGGGGGGGGGTACTGCTGGAGTGGGCCTGGCAGTTGTACAGGGGGAGAATAGAGGGGTGTTAGAGATCTGCCCTCTGCCCTCCCTCACTGACAGCTGTTTGGAGTGGGGTGGTTGTGTGTGAAGGAGGAGTCTCAATACAATATTCAACAAAGCACAAATGTTTCATTTCTTGTGCATGTGTTCAGTGTTACATATATGTACATCTAATATATGTATGCTTGGCAAAGAACAACTGTGCACTCTGATTGTAGATTCAGGACCTTATGAGCAGCTGTGCACGACTCTTAGCAGTAACAGTGAATATGTGTGAAGGCTTTCCCCTCCAGTTTTGGAATAATAATAATAATAATAATAATAATAATAATAATAATAATAACAAAAACAACAACAACAACAATAATAATAATATATGTGTAATGCAATGCATTACTGCACACATAATAAAACTTTAATATAGAGCACTTTTCAAAAACAAGTTTACAAAGTGCTTCACAAACATAGAAACCGAAAAATTACATACCCAAAGACATAAGAAATCTAGGAAAAAGCACATATTATAAAAATGAGATTCCGTGGAGCCCTTACAGAAAAAGTTCTACCGCCCTCAGTTTCACGCCTTACCCTGGGAACCAAAAGCAACAGTTGATCTGCAGATCTGAGATCACGAGCAGGTATGTACGGGATTAGAAGGCCAGTGATATAAGAGGGGGCAATGCCTCTAAGACATTTAAAAACTAGCAATACAATTTTGAAATCAGTTCTGAGTATGACAGGTAGCCATCGCAATGAGATGGAAATGGGGGTAATGTGTTCATACTGTCAAGTTTTTTAAGAACTCTGGCTGTGGTATTTTGAGCAAGTTGGAGACGGATGATTAAGCCATAGCTTGCTTAGCTACAGGAGGAAATGAACTTTAAAAATCACTAACCCTAACCCTAACATTCAGTCATTCATAACGAATTAAATTGTAAACTAAACACTCTAAGAAATGATTCATAGGGTCACTAAGGCTTAAAATCAAGAACATTTTCAGCATAAAAAAAACAAGTTTGTTATATTTAGTCAATTGCTTACTTATACTAAGAAGTTGGTCAAACTTCTTAGAATAAAATTGTCTTAACTTGTATATATTTCAGCTTTGAATGTAACTTTTTCCCTTCAATTAAGAAATAAAAGGTATTGCGTTAGTGCTTGTATATCTAGTGAGCACCTTTCAGCAGTCAACATGCTGCCAGAACTCGCCTGTGACCAGAAAAAGGAGGAAGGGAAAAAACAGGAGTTTGCAAGAATATTATTGAAGGCAAAGTTACTTGGCGAGTAAAAATGTTCCTTTGTTTTATTCATTATTTAGTATTGTGTTTGTAATTACAGCTGAATGATTGCAATTGGCACTGAACTATTCTGTTTCCAAGTGCAATCTGCAAAAGCTAACATGTTTTATTTGAATCACCTTACTTCACATTAGCACATTGTGCATCATTTCTTTCTGCTTATACTTGACAACTGAACCATATTGTAGCATGATAAGGGTCATTTTGTGATACAACTTAACATTTATGAGAAATGTTTTTTCCATTTACCCATCTGCGGCAAAATTTGTGATAGATAGGAAGCTGGAACAATAGGTTAAGTTGGCAATCCATGAAATAGATTACTTGTTTTCAAACAAAACATTTGAGCCTTCTTAAAATTAAATTCACTATTTAACTTATTGGTGATTATTGGTCATCATTCATCACTTGCTGCAATACAACAGAATAAGCAAATCGAATAATGTTTGAATATAGATTAGCCATTAAATCCAAAACACAGATTGAATTATTTTAGCTGGTGTTTTGTGAAAGCACAGTAGAGATTAGTTATTGTTGCAGTCCAAGCCTCCTCATCCTAAGGACCTATTCTCCTGTGATGTAATTATTAAAAAACCCACCCTAATTCTTTTTTCTTATTCACATGTCTAGGGAAAGATGGACAGAGATTGCTATCTTTGGCATAAAGGTCTATCACAGGTAAAAGGGGGAGGCTCTCATCATAGAGCAGTTGGTATGTTAATCAGACACTTAAGTTGAGACATCATTTACTTTAAATATGATGACTACACTAACACTGATTCTAACTTACTTATGCCAGGATATTGAGGATATTATCAATTAAGTGATGAAGATTATCTTATCAAGAGGTGCCTCAATGTCCAATCCATGCAACACGAGGATCCCACTTAAGGGACCAGGAGTTCTTTAAGACCTGGATGTACCCAGAGCCTGTGCCTTGCTAATAGAGCTGATACTCACACTCAAACTCATGTACCCAAAGGTCTTAAGGTCTTTTCAAACAATATTTCCATTGGTTTTAGACAAAAATGATCATAAAAAGGAATTGCTGTGTGTATTTAAGTCTGGATGAAGTGAAATAAATGGAGCGAAGCTTGCGAGCTATAGTTTATGCAGCCGACTCGAGCTGTGCTGCACTATTCATGTGATATGCTTCACTCTGCACCTCGCGGCTCCTATCATGTGATATATTCACCACAATCCTCATTACACACCCTCCCAATTTGGCGAGCTATTTAAGCTGCAAAATTTCCCATCACTCCCTTTGCTTGCCTTCCACTGCTGGTAGTGCTGCCGGTTGATATAGCTCCTCCACCACCCCAGCCTCCACCTGTAGGCTTCAACAGGGGGGTTCTAAATATTTGCTCATCACTCCCATTATATCTATGTAGGATTGATGAAGTCAGAGCCTAGATGCCAAACACGAACCGTTTTTTGCGGCAATAAACATTTCAGTTTGAGTTGATTTTCTGTTTGTATTGAAATGAAAATTAAATTTACTTTATGCAGTGATTTTCCTGCTGTGAAAAGATCATTTTAAAACTCAATGAGTACCACACATGCCCATACCCAAATGCGGTCTTTCAATGTATTAATCTGACAGATTCGTATAGCATCCTCTCTCCTAGACGTTCCTTTACAAATGATGCACTTTGGTGTTCAACTTAATACCCTGCTGGATTTCGGGCCCATGCTGGAAGCTTTGGTTTTAAGCTTTGTAAAACTGTGTTCTGCTCACATTGTCATTAAAAGAAGTGTCTCTTTCACTCATTAGG
Source organism: Hippoglossus stenolepis (assembly GCF_022539355.2). Taxonomy (NCBI): domain Eukaryota; kingdom Metazoa; phylum Chordata; class Actinopteri; order Pleuronectiformes; family Pleuronectidae; genus Hippoglossus; species Hippoglossus stenolepis. The sequence goes on from NC_061491.1 coordinate 970,380, forward strand.
CAAAGTCTGGTGGAAATCAAGTTTAGGCCACTTGTACCTGGAGTGAAAGGGGCTTGTTACTGCCAGTAAATGTAGTGTTGCATTTCAAAATGTCATCCGAGCCCACATTTTCATATTTCTCATCTGTTCAGTGGTAGCTACTGAGGCGGGAGATATATTGAAGATGACCCTTGTTACCCGACGACAGGAAGTTGCTGCCAAAAGGTTTGCTACCTTGTATGAACACAAAATTACCCATCCAAATGCATAACTGCCTCTGCTTATCTTAATTCCAAATAAATCACATACTTTTGTTCCTGTTTTAAAATGATATTGCTACATAAATGAAAGTTCAACAAAGTAAAATCGGATGCATTTCCATAAATTTCCCTAATGGAGCAATCCCTCTCAGACAAAGGACAAAATTTGCAGGATACTGTTGCATTTCTGCCTTTCATCCCAAGCTCCCTGATTTTCATATAAAAGTCTTTTTGGAGGCACTCAGTGACTTGGCAGACAATACAATGCTAGTCAAGAGCAACACTGACTATGGATATTCATTTATGGCTTGATTTTAGAACAGCATTTGGAAAACAATAAAATATTCATCATCAGAATACAAATAACCTGGCTGGAGAAAAAGCTCTGTATTATTTAATAAACCACTATATGTTTTCTTACAGGCATCTTTACTCTCCCAAGTGATTTACATTTTTTCAGATACATGCAGAAGGAAAAACCTTTGCAGAATGCAGCGAAAAAGGTTTCTCTCTTCGTCTCTTTTTTTCAGGGATCATTTCTATCAAAGTGAATTTTTAAGTGATGTGGCACTGGAGAAAAGGTCACCTAAATCATTACAAATTATCCTCTGCAAACCATGAATATATAAAAGAAACTGCACTGTGGCTGGATCTGATAGAAATGCTTTCCCACCAAATCTTTAAATAGCCTGCATGGGGTCCTGAAAACCTCAAACTCAGTGAAGCTGAACTGACTGTCAGAACTCACATAATGAGTAAACTTCTATTCTATTCTCTTCTATGTAAATACCAGTTTATATTACAGAAGAAGGTTCAGTAATTGTCTTCATTTTAGTTTAAGGTTTTATGAATGTAAAGTAAGGATGGTAACATCTTTCAGTAAATTAAATTATAGAGTAAATTTAAGTAAATTGTAGTAACTGTATTAGTGTAATGTCATTACAATTGAAATTGTCTGTACTGTTTTTCAAAATTGAAAAAATTTCCAAAAGCTGTTGTTCTTAATTTCATCTCATAATTATTATTTATTTGCGTACTGAGGACTTGATAGGAAACCATGATGAGAACATGTCACAGCTCCAGCCCACAGTGTGTTGAAACATTAGCCTGCAATGAGCAGAAGAGAACATGGCTATAAAAAGAGGGAGGATCTCATTATGTATTCTCTGGGGATACTGGAGAGGAGGGGGTTGCTGGGGGCTGTCCTGGTTAACTAGATTGGGGTAGCAAGTGGGGGAGAGTGGGGAGGAGTCCAGCTGGAAACGAAACAGATATGTGCACACAAAATAACAGGTGCCCCCCCAACCTCAGCTGGTGCCACCACGAACCCTGAACCCTGACTTGACCTTGTCTATAAAGGCTTCTGTCTCTGTCTCCCCCTAGGTCTCCCTCCCTTACCCCTTTATTTTCCCCCTGCAGTCACTCAGCTTCCCTCAGCGAGTCTTCGTCAAAGGGCCAAGCAGCACTTCAGGGTTGCAGAGACAGAAAAGAGAGAAGGGGAGGTACAAATGTTACTGTACTTGCTGTGGCGGAAACAATTTGAAAATGAATAATGCTTTTTGAGTCCCTTGAGGCACTTATGTCTTTCTCACTTTCCCTCTCTCTCTGCCTCTCTATTTGTGAGGGAGGTGTGGGGTGAGGCAGAATTAGCATAAAGGAACAAGCACAACAACTGCAGTCTCTGAAAGAGCTAACCGGTGGGTGGATTAAGTATGTCATTGAATGGGCTTCTGTTGTAAATGATGGGGTGGGGTGGGACCTCATCCCCATCTGGTCTTTTTAAAGAATACCTTGTAGTAATTACCCCCCAGACAGCATTGTAGAGCGCCCGGGCCATCCAGCCAGGTGCCTGCAAGCCCCGCTGTGTCCAGCCATTCACTGGCACTGCACGCTGCCCTGCAGAAAATGGACCCAAGGTCACCACCTGATTTTTTAGACTCCCAATTTACAGGGTTTTAAATAAATTCAAAACCAGTGCACAATGGATTCTTACTCCAATATGACCAGAGCCAACATTTTGGGATGTAAAGAATGTGAGGGGATATTAAGATGATATCTAGATCCCTTCCTGGCCACAAATATGTTCAAAGTGGTCATAAACTAAGAAAAAACAGGCAGTCTGCAACACTTGCATTGTTGTATCTGCTGCAACAGGGATTATTCAGGATGTGACAATAAATCTAGGATCTCTTTAGAGTGTCCCTCTAAGCTCCCTGGAGAGCTCTCTGTAAGCTGAGTTTGTTTGGCTGCCCTCTTAAGGAAAGTGGCTGCTCACCACTCTTGACCCTCCTAGGGGAGAAGACAAGTCCAGAGAATGGCTCTGATAAAACTCCTGAGGGGGTTCTTCTGGCTCTTTATTTCTTCTTTTATTTCCCGAACTGCTGATTATGGATGTGACAGGGAACTGATTTTATCTCAGGGTATGACATGGGGACAAGGCTGCTTTCTTCACAGCTTCTCTGTAGGTTAAGGTTTACTTGTAAAAATTCAACTGGATGCTGGGAGGAAATTTAAGCCTTAGTGGCACTTTTGGTTGCTGCGTATACTGTTCAGTAAATGGACAATAAAATGTTCAGGACAGCACCGGTATAACTTCTTGAAGGTAGTGTGGAGCGAAAGTGAGTGAAAGTTAACATCAACTTAATTTGAATCGAAAGCACAAGCCAAAGCACAGTATGGGAAGGCATATATATAAAGCATGAATAAAGTAAAGCATTAATGATTAAATAATGAATTAAGGGAATAAATCATTCATGTTTGTATAATCTACATATTTTGTTGGTATTTGCACAACTAAGGCAGGGTATAAGTGCCAGTAAAAATGTGTGTGTGTATATCACAGAGCATTAAAAAGCTCAAAAGCTGATATTGAATATCTGACCAGAGTCATAATCTAACTATTATTCCTGTTCATGGTTTCTATAACATAAACTTTAGTTTTAGTATTACATTAATTTGTTTCAATAAGGAGAGAGATCGTTTCAGAGCACAGCCAACAGCCAACTATATTAAGGTGTGGTACTACAGGATTGCAGCCCTTGTTGGTGTAAACTGTAATTTGTTTGCAGATTACCTAAAATGCCTACACTGGCTTTGGGCAGAGTGCTGTTCACTCAGGCCCAGTTTGTGATTAGAAGTGCTCCCAGTAAACAATAGGTGCTTGACCTTTGCCATTGACACATATAGAATGTCCCCAGGCACTTGTCAGCTTTTCATCTTTATTCATGAAGCAAATACAAATAAATGCAAACCAACAGAGGACCCTAACTATGCTACACCAGGGAATAAGCTTCATAGAGGGGCCAAGGCAATTGTCCATTGTAGTTCTTATCCAAGGATTCATTCTAAATGTCTGCTTTGAATCGGCATGAACACTCAGTGAACAGTTTATTAGGTACACATTGATCCAGTGCAGTCTGATACATCAGTTCTGTAATAAATCTTACTCCATGAAGGTTATAAAGGGATAGTTCACCCAAAAGTGAAAATTCACTCATTAGCCACTCAATGACCGCTATGCTTATGGAGGGGTGTTTGGAGTGTTTGAGTCCACAATACACTTTTGGAGTTTCAGGGGTAAACAGTGTTGCAGCACAAATCCAATACAGTTGAAGGAACTGGTGACGGATTCTTCAAATGTAAAAAAAAACTGCAGAAAAAAACACAAAAGGCCTCCATAAAGCTGACTGTTGTCATCCAAGTGTCCGTAAGCCCCGACATTTAACTCTGAGTCAAAATGGCCTTAATGTCCTCTGATATCCTCCTCTGGAGCCGCGTTCGCACGTGGATCAAAGCGTACATGGTGTGAATGACTTCGTTTCAAGTCGAATTTGATTGCCGGGGCTTACAAACACTTGGATGACACCACAGGAGCAGTATGGAGGCATTTTGTGTTTTCTTCTGTTGATTATTTATGTTTGAAGAAGGAGTCACCGTTTACCTCAAATGTATTGGATTTGGCTGCTACCCTGTTGTGAATTCTCAGTTTTTGGTGAACTATCCCTCAATGTTCACTCTATTTCAGAAACTGTGTCAGGTGTGTTGATTCAGCTGCATGATAATTTTGAAGGCTGTAGTTTGTGTTGCTATGGAACTGTATACATCGAGGTATTCCTGTTACTAAAGGAATTATACATCCAGTCTGGGCTTGAAACACCTTGGGCTGGACAGAAGGTCTGCTAGGCTACCTTGTTTAACCTGCTCCAATAATGATCCAGACCCCAGTAGGAGCAAACATGGATGAATGGACGGACATTTGTGAGCAGGAATAGCAGTTTGTTTACTTAAGTCTAATACTGACATGAATGCTAAGAGCATGACAAACTGGCAGGGATCGGTCTATAGTTGGCCTCCTGTGAGAAGCAGCAACACTATTGATTCTTCATCAGAGCAGACGAGTTCACAGAGGATGGCAGCTCAGAGGGAAAGGTGTCATTTATCTGTTGTGACAAAGTACAGCCACTAAACACTGTCAATTCCCTGCTGCTTGTCTGAAATATCTGACCCAGTGGCATTCGCCTTACAATCAGGAATCAACCAAGTGCAACAATGCACACGGACAGGACACACCTCTATGCTACTATACCCTTTATAACCCACATGCTCCAACTGCTTTGTTAAAGGTCACACTGTATTATAGTTAAAACAAGACATAGGCATTGTTGTAAGATTTGTTTTACTTATTGTGAGTCGCTTTGGATAAAAGCGTCAGCTAAATTAAATGAAATGTAATGTTATGTATATTACAAACGGTATGCTCCTAAAGAGCTGCCTTTGAATGTCATTTCATTTAGTTTTTTTTTATTAAGAACCTTTATACATTTTAACCAAATAGATTAGAAACGGAATGCAGTTACAGTCCTTGCATTAAAAATAAATTATATTTGAGTTATTTAAGGGGAAAAGAGGTACTTGATAACTTATCAGTCAACCATTTCATAATCAACCATTTCTTCCTAATATTAAGAATTTTGGAGCATCATGAGCATACCCAATGGACAGTCAAACAGTTGTAGAATATAATAGTGGGAATTACATGTATGTCTGGAGCCAGGGTGAGATGCGTGGAGCATGTCAGCCTTTCATACAGGAAACATATATATTATACCAATCCAACATTTAATGTTTGCTATTTTCTTAATCCATAAAATCCCATATCTCCCATACAAATCTATTGGTAAGTTATATTGGAGAATAACAAAAATAGTTTTCAGAATCGTCTAATATCACCGTGGATGGTTTGGCATTGTCAATACTGGAGATCAGTAAATCTTGTATTAATCTGTTGAGATTTATCAAGCAATACCAATATAAGTGCAATGCTTACTATGCATGTATGTTACTGTAATAACCAGTGATCTGCGCTTTGTTGCTGTCCTTTAGACATGCACTTCTTCATGTGTAAAAGGCAAACTCTGGAGAACGTCCAGACATTCGTCCATTCTCTGAAGTTCATGTCTTTAAACAGCTTATGTTGTATTTGCATGTTAACTACATTGCTATACTGCTTTATCTCTAATTAATATTCAATTCTAGCATCTCTTTAATCTGTGTCTGAGGGGTAGAGCGGTCGTCCTCCTACCAGATGGTCGGTGGCTCGATCCCAGTCTTTCCAATCTGCATGCCGAAGTGTCCTTAGGCCGAGCCCCAGAATCGCCCCTAATGGTTATTGGAAGTTGCTTTGGATAAAAGTGTCAGCTAAATGATATGTAATGTAAAGATCACGGTAATAACTGAAGGTGACAAAAAAATGTATCAACATGCTTCTTTCTTCTGGATTTTAGCTGCTGGACAGTCAGACGTCAACCTAAAACAATACAAATATTGGGAATTACAAAAGGGATTCTGTAAAGTGAGGAGGAAATATCCTGTACCCCCCATTACCAGAGAAAACTATTCCCTCTCTGCTCTTTGGGTCCTATTGCGTAGTTTTTTGATATAGTTGTATAGGTGGGGGGCAATACTGAGTGGAGCCAGTTAGTGACCTGTTGTGGAGTGTCCTAACATCTGCCTGAACAGACAACCCTCCATGGGGTCCAGCTGGTAATTATTGAGTATTGACAATTGAGAGACATTCCTGAAGGGACAAAAGAGCAGAGCAGCGGGATGGGAGGATCTTAGTGTCATAAATGTGTCAAGGAACCCAGAGTATGTGTAATTGGTCCCCCTGAAAGCATCATTAGTTTTGAGAACTTGTTTCAATACATCAGCTTTACCATGGTCCCTTTATCCAAGAACAGAGCCTGTTTTAGCTCATATCAAAAGTAATGATCATTATTTTAAAATGTCTTTTTATTCAGGGGAGTCAAATGACTAATTTGGTTTCCATGTGACATGGTGATGATATGAACTTTGACTCATGAAGCACAATCACATCATCAAACAGTGTGGGAGTTATGCTTTATCAGGGTTTGTCATATTTGACTTAACCGCAAAAAGATATGTTAAAAAAATAGACATTATGACACCTGCTCCTCTTCACAATCAAAAGCTTTGTGTCTAAACGTGATCAGAAACCGGTGTTGCTCATTGATGCATTGTGTCACCTCACCATCTTACACAAAATGCAGAGTACCTTTTGTCTGTGTATGATAATCGAGGCCTGTTGGCTGGTTCAGAGTGTTAATTAACACTGAAATATTTTTGCAACAACAGCAGAGGGTTTACTGATAGAGTGCTATGTACAGTGCCAAGTAAAATTATGCATGCACTACTCTTAAAAATGTACAATTATAGATTGGTGGGGATGCTGAAAAGGTTGTGTTGGTTATATGGGCTCAATGTAATTAATGTTACCTAAAATGAAAGAGATACATCTCTGCCAAGGAAACTGGTAGTAATAAGCCAAATTTATAACAACAGTATAAATTTACAGCAGGCACAGTTCATTTACACAGGGTTATATTTATCCATAAAAAGTTGAGTGAAAATGAATAAGAGAGGAAGGTAGAGGGGGATGGGGTTTAATTTGATGCTGATGCCTGTGCGTTTCAGACTTTATACAGTTACATTAACGCAACAGAATAACAATTTCATTATATATATATATTTATTTTTTTATTTTGTATTATTATTATTATTTTAAAAAAAATGATTAGACCCGATAGAGAAGGCAAACAATCAGAACTGTATCTGGTATTGTTGTCTGTGCTCTGAGAAATAATATTTGCATATTTCAGGTCACACAAATATTTGTTATTATTGCTATTATCCTTATTATTATTATTCAGATTAGGTGACCTTGATCAGGTTTCCCGTCGTACTCTTATAGAACCAAATTACATCCACACTTCCAACTGTCACATCTCCAGTGATGTCAGAGCCACTTGCCATGTTTACACTGATGCAGTACAAACCCATAATGCTGTGCCTGCATCAATGGTTTCAAACTGTATCAAAGTGTGGTATAATCAGACACAGTTTTAATGCTAATTTAAATTTGACATCCAACTTTTTCTGAGTTTTACCAGGGTTTACTGTGAAACTGGTGACTCCTCAATCCCCATGACACCATGTGGAGAAAAGAGGGCTGGAATACACTTTCAGTGCAGACTTTCTTAAATGCACATAAACACTTCATAACCGAGGCCATATTTTGACATGAAGCTTTCTAGGTATTTTGTGTGGGTGTGTCATTACCCTCACTTTTTGCAATAAATATGTGAAAGAAGAAGAAGAGGCGGTCACATCACTAATTTTCTAGTTGTTGCCATGTGAAACATGATGCCTTGGACAGCAGAGACGTCATTGTTGCAGCTGTCTAAAAATATTTCTGATTTATTTCTTCTTTATTTATGTTTGAGTTCACAACAAAATATACCAATAATAATTCTACACTGCGAATTCCTGTCCCTCGTTTACAAATATATTTTATTAATAGAAATGGGGTAAATGCTGTAACCTTATCCAGGTATGACCCTTTGTGCTGTCATTACACTTTTACGTGCAGTAACAATCATGAATACAATGTAGTATATGGGAAAAGAACATAGAGCAGAAATGTGAGGCAAAAAAAAGACAATAAAGGGAAATTAATTAATTAATTTTAAGTAGTGCAGTGCTTGTTCTAAACCTGCCTGTGTAGAATGCCTTGCTCAGGGGCACTTAGGCAGTGGGGTAGGGAGAGTCCTCTTTGACTTGAACAGATCCAGGTCTGGTCCATATCCAGGGATGTTTTTGTCAGTCCATGGCCTCAAACCAGTGACCTTCCAGTCTGATGTCTGTCTTTTCTACCACTAGTCCACCACCACTAGTGACCTGTTAAGCTGAGACAAGTAAAGAGCCACCGCTGCTGCAGAGAGAGCTGTTTACCTGTTTAGTCAAAGTTCAGTGACGCTCACCTCAGTACACAGAACACTGAACTGGAGAATCAGTTGAAGTTGTCATGAACATGCTCACTGTTGAAGACTGTCACTTAGGTAGATGACTCCCAGCATCCATTGCTACATAGCACTGGGGGCCTGTTTATCAAAGTTTATATATATTGAACATATTGTGTATCCAAATCGCACCAAATTCAACACTGCCCTGGGCTCTTTACACATGATACTTGTGAAGCAGATAAAATGAGCGGTCCTTGAGATATGTGTTTCATATAAAAACAGAAAAACAGACAGATAGACAGATTTCTGGAATTAGTAAATACAGTAAGTGGAAAAACAGTGGAAAACACAAGCCACTGTGTGCATTTGTTCAGACGCAGATATAGACAATACAATTAAAACATAGATGCTTAAAAAGGAAGACAGTTTATACATTGCCTTTTAAATGATCAGGTCAGTGACATTTTTTAAACTGAAAGTGTGTCATACAGTCTATTTATTATTATTATTATTATTATTATTATTATTGTTGTTGATATTTTAAGTCTTGATATATATTAAAACAGCTGGCCACTGTAATTTTTTGACAAATATGACTAAATCAGGAGGGACCACTGTTGGTGCAGTCGTATTTGTAGCAACAGGACTCTCTCACTCTCTCTCCCTCTGTGTGTGTGTGTATGTATGTGTGTGTATGTGTGAGTGAGTGAGTGATTGAGTGAGTGAGTGAGTGAGTGAGTGAGTGAGTGAGTGAGAGAGAGAGAGAGAGAGAGAGAGAGAGAGAGAGAGAGAGAGAGAGAGAGAATATGGTAATGAAGGAACATTGTGTTACTGTGTTGCTTACTGATGTGTTTCAGTTATGGCACAGAGGAATAAGATATATCAGACTGAATGTTTTCTTGAGATTGATGACAATAAGGGGAAAAACATCAACAAAAGTGAAAAAGAAAATGTACTGTTTTTTGCATTTACCTGTTCTAAAAACATTTTCTCATTGAATTAATTCAATCTATTAAACTATTATTATTATTATCTTTAAGTTAAATTCTTTTATATAATTTTTTCTCAGTTACCAGCCTCAGTTACACATCATGTAACAACTCTACTATTAACAGGGGTGAAATCTTGATTACACTCCGTCTGTCAGCCATTTTAACCTTTGATCTCAACCTGTAGTAGGCAGGTTGTCGGAAAGACTCACATAGAGCTTGAACCCTTGATAAAGTCACACACAGTGGCAAGGAAGGGAAGTTAAAGGACAAAAAAGAAAGAAACATGCTGTTCACTGGTCTTTATTGATTCTGGTAGGGCGTTGAAAAGGTCTTTGGTCATGCCCTTACCAAAGGATACTAATTTGCTCGATCAAGTCTGTCGGAATATCGACTGGGAGGAGGCTGAGCGCCTGCCATTGTGTTGGCTTCAGCAGGGAGCTGGTCTGTGAAACAGGATTACTAGAGGTCAGGCAGCCAGTGAAAGGATGTCCATCACTTTCTGGGGGCTAATACAAAGGGGCGGGGCCCTGGAGACGTGATTGAGATGTTGAAGACTGGAGGGGAGGGGAAGCTCCAGCACCACCCCACCCCCACCCACATGCAGATTTACAGCCTGATAATCTGTATGTTTCACGGTTACAGACACCAGGGAGGCTTTGTTTTCAGCCACAAAAGATATTCAAAGGCTATGGGATTTCTCAGAAATAAATGTCAAATCCGGATGATTTCAAACAGTTTCATGTTTTCTTCGGCCATCAAATTCAGTTTCTGTACAATTCTGTGTAAAACATTCATTTTAATATTATTTTGATGATATTATATAATTGAATATCAATATCAAAATTGTTTTTAAATGCACACAAACACATTTTGAATAATTAAAAAATTGGGACAATATAGCCTACTACAAATCTTAATTTGACCAGTCAAAATATATATATATATATATATATATATATATTTGACACACATACATTTGAGTATGTGTTAACATACTCAAATGTATGTTAACACATACTCAAATGTAACTAAACTCTGACAATTACTGAGGAAGAAGATGAAGATAATCACATGGAATCACCATGCTGTGTAGAAATACTAAGATCATAAGTCAAGACTCCTTCAGTGCAACCCAACCCCCCCAAAATGTTTAAGTAGCCTCCATAATTGTGTGAAGTTTTCTCATTTAGCTTTTCAGTAAACTGTGCAATTACATCATGGTTTAAACATCGTTCCAAAGGCATCTTCACACTGCCAGACTGTATTGAGGTGATTCCTGTGTAACAAGGGGAAAACCACCATTACATTAGTACATTGTGACATTGTTTGACTTTTTTCCACAACAGGTGGGAAACATCCCTTTGAATGGTTTCATTTTAGTAAATGTATTTAAAGTTTTCTTTATTTATATACGTAAAATTGCATATGATAAGTATTGTTGCATGTGGTGTTACATCTTTAATTAAATTCATAAAGAAGACATTTTGTGAAATTAAAAGGAATACACTACACATTTAATCACTGTTGTTCACACAGCAACTGGGAGGAAAAAAATATAAAAAATGTAGAAGAATTTACTTTTACACCACCACCACCAAAAAAAAAAAAGTCATGTCTTTACATTTATCATTGCTAATTCTTTGAGTCACATTCATCTGATTTTACTCATATTGATAATAAAGTGTTCTCCAGGGTCACCAGTGTGACAGCGCTAATGGGTGCTCAGATACACCTGCTCTTCCAATAATATCAAAATTGTTTATTAAAATTTGGTGTTTGCCTTGTAGTAGTCAGAGTATTAACAGGCAACATGTTGGTTTACTTTTTAAATTATGAATTGTGCCTTTAAACTATATCATATGTTTTATGTGATATTATATAATATATATATTTTTTACCATAGTAATAACAGTCCAGATGAATTAAAATTTTGGGTGGAAAATCATTATTTAAGTTTCTATTACAATTAGGATTACTGGCCTGCAGAGAGGGTTAACAAAGCAGGCACACTGAAATATATATTATACAATAGAAGGGATGTGCTTTGAAATTATTGATTGTTTCCTGGCATTTTGCAAATATTAACCCATTAGTATGAAAAAGAATGAACTGAATATGAAAAGATGAAATGATTGTTGATCATTTTATTCTTGAACTCTCCTGGTTGTTGTTACAACTCTATTCCCCTCACGACAGCTGCCTTGTGCTCGTCATACCACTGTACAAACATTTCCATTTTAAGGCAGCCATGGGGCACGGGTAACCTACAAACCACATGAAACCTTATAGTCTGGCATCAGAAGAGACCACAGACCATCATAGACATGACCCCTTTGTGGAAACAAGCCTTTTTCTCCATTGAGCAAACAGCCAATTAGCTATCACAGAGACTGACTGTGTGCATGTCTGCTTTTTGTGGATGAGGTTGCAGCCTCTTACCTCTATAGGTGGGACATCTGCTGAGGGTTTGTGTCCCTGGATAAGTACCAGCCGAGCACAAGCACAGCACCTTTTCAACCTGATCACATAGGTATTTAGCTCTTGGGCCTGGCCAGTGTTTCTGTTTGTTTTATTTTCAGAGCAGGTGTTTTATAATCATTAGCGACTCCATTACGACCCCAGCTCTAAGTAGAAGACAAACAGCGTGTATCTATTCTCAATGGAACCATCTGGTGGCAAGGAGGAAAAATGGCTGTGTTTGGCGCCAGTGTTTGCCAATGGTCACATAATTGTGTTTCAGAGGAGAGGAGGCAGATAGCAGACAGACTGAGCTCAAGTGCTGTGGGTTTTATAGAATGTTTCCAATGTCTTTGTCTGCTCAGCCAACATGCTGGTGTTTGCATTCATCTGTTTACAGTACAGCCTTCCTTCACTAAATGTCCTTTCTATTTTCCAAGACATGTTTTTGTCCTAGACAGTCAATAAATTCCACATTCTCAGAGCACACAGCGCTGCAAAAACCAACCAGGTCCTTCAGACTTTATAGAGGCAACCTATGTACACTCTGTTTTCATGCCCCTTAATTCATTCCATTGTTTCCATAAGGTGTTTTTTCTGTGCTGTGACTTTGTATGTTCTGTTCATGAATGTGTATATTACATTTAATGGTTTATTCATGTATGTTATATTTTTTATTTTAACTGATTCTCTTCAAATGTTTATATGGAAATGAAGAAATATGACTTTTATTAAAGCATCCACTCCGGTACTGAACATTTAATAGACACTGGAAATATATATGATAATATATATTTTGGAAATATTGCGGGTTTAGGAGCAGTTTCCCATCTATAATGTAAAGTGGGAGATGGTAATTGTTTTACTAAAAAGGTTGAACATTTTCATCAAAATGTGATCAAATGTACAGGACATCATAGGATTGGAGTGTGTGTGTGTGTGTGTGTGTGTGTGTGTGGAGAGGGCTTAAATATACAATTCTGCTTACATATAATACATTTTAAAGAAATGAAAAACAATTAAATTAAGCAAGGTTGTTGTAGAAAATATCACACTTTTTAAAAATGTCTTGTTTAAGTAGTCAGGCTGGCTGGGGGCGCTGGTTTGTATTCATGACCTCATTATTTGTAATATTCTGACTCTCGCCCTGAACCAGGTTCAGCGTGTTTGTGACTGTGTGTTATTTGTGTGCTGTGTTTAGTCATGTTGTTCCTCAGGTTGAGTGTGTTGTTTGTGTTTCCAGCAGCGGTTTGTATACACCCTCCACCGCCTCTCAGGGTTCTGCTTGTTTGTGGAAAAGGCTGTCAATGGTGATAATTATTCAAAACAAAATGCTGCTCCCACTACACATAATTATGCCACCGATGCTAATTATTGTGTTAGTTATTAATGACTCATTAAACAATTACGGTCACCGTCAATGATATGCTAATGAATTTCACATGAAACATGTGTAAAAGTAACTATCCAGCAAGGTGATGAATGAGGGCCAACACAACCAGAAAACTAGACATTAGCTGCCCCACATTTTTTTAGTATTAGCAGTTGTTATAATAACCATTATTTCAATTATTAATAACTGGTTTTGATTACTAAGCTGGGCTTAGTTAACTAACAGTGGTAAAACAGTGGTGTCCTTCATTTGAAGCGCAGTATCATTGTCATGTGTAATAACAACTATTTCAGCACATAAATGCTGACAGGTAAAGTGATACAATTATCACTGATGTTACTTTACTAAAGACACATGTTCATATATATTTTTTCAAACATATTAAGGGAACATTTTAATGTTAAACAGACATCAACATGTTATGATAGATTTTTTCATCATTCATCTCATATCATTCTATTTAAATGAGCAGTGCACAGATCTGACTGTGGATTTTGTTTTACAAAAACAAAAACATAAAAACTTAATTTTAAATCCTCACAGTCACTGTGCTTTAAATTAAAAGCCACAAGAACACAATCAGGCTTCATGGAAATATAAGAGTTATGTTTGTATTAATATGCTGAATGCTAAGTATCATTTAATCAGAAGATAACAGTGGTGTATGTTGAGACCATAAGAGATCCTTAAAAAAAGAGCCTGTGTTTTCCTGCTCACATCAAGGTGTGGCTCAATTCGCACTGAGCAGTGGCAGATGATGCATCTTTGTATTGTATGTGAGTGTGTGTGAGTGCATGTGTGTGTGCGTGACCGAGAAAGAGAGAGGTGGTTCGGTGGTTTATATGTTTCTGAGATGCTGGCACAATGAACTATTTAATCTAATGGCAAAATATCCCCCTATTTCACGTTCCTAGAGTGAGGGCCGTGGTCAAATTGATGTATGTGTCCTCCTCCTTGTGGATCCCTCCTTTTTTTTCACCAGCAACATTATGGGTGGTTTTAAAATATTAATATGAGAGTGCATTTAGTGGAGAGCAGCTCGCATGGGTATTCTCTTGTGACTCCCCGTTCAGGTCACAGGGGAGCGTCTGCGTGTCTCTCTGCCTGCTTGATTTACTCTAAATGCAACATTAAAGATTCTCTTCCTTTTGGAGGCTGTATGCTTGTTTCTGTCATATTTTTACATATATATATATATATATATATATATATATATATAATAAGAAGAGAATAATTTTATATAACAATTTATTATATATGCACAATATATATACAAAATGCATATCAAATCAAAAGCAGAATCATTTAGTTGTTTGAGCCAGCAGCTCCTGAAAACACTGATTAGAAAAGACTAGGTGTCATATCTGGTTAAAACATGAGACAGACAGCACAACCCTCAGAGACAAACACACACAAACAGACATTCAAGCATGCACGTTTATTGTCCCTCTGGAAGCAAGCACATCTGTAGGACATGCCTCCAGGCTACAAGCTTTTTGCCTGGAATTGTGTTGTGTTGATTATTTATTTATTTTTACCACACTGGATGGAGAAGTGATGCAAAAGGGTAAAACTGGAATTACGCTTCTCTGAGCTTATAGGTGAACGAGCACAAGTCTGCATAGATATGTTTGTTGACTTCTTCTTTTACACTTGTGTGTAGCACATTTGTTTTTGCTTTGGACCCACCGACGAGCAGGAGCTGAATCAACTAACATTAGAGGGGTGAGGTTATGGCTTTGTGTGTACTATTGTGGTGCAGTTTGCCATAATGCTATTCTCTTTATAAATTTAAACTTCACCTCTGCTGTACCATAATTGACAGGCTATGTTAGTCGCATGAACAACCTTTGTATTGTTTCATTTTTAAATGTTTTAATCTGTGGTTCTATGTGGTTTCAGCACTCAGGCTTGGTTACTTTTGTTACCTTATTGTCCTTATCTCACCTTAAATTTTCAATCATCTTATACTTAAAATATCTGTATTGTCAATATCTCTATTAGCACATACTTTCTTACAGTGACAGCTTTGTAGTAGTTCTGGTGGCTAGACTATAATTTCACTGCAGATAATATGTACTTATTCTTGACTTTTTATTATTCTTATGCTCTTGTGTTTGACTGTTTTATGTGCTATTGAATGCCAAAATATCCCTTGGGATCAATAAAGTATCTATATATCGTACTATCGTGGTAAGGGTTTCATCCACTGGATTCATTGTATCTGAGACAATATGAGTCAACCTGTCTACAGTGTCTAATATCTGAGGGGATCAAGATGATCAGAGCAGATCTCCAACAGATTTTTATCATCTTCAGACAGAATGAGACATGTGGAGTGCTGGGACAATTACATGCATTGCTGTTTTTAAGTGCAGCTGCTGGTTGATTCAAGAATCATCAAAGCTGCCAGTATCGCTGTTCTCTCTGTCTGGGTCTGTTCAGGTCCTGTTTGGTCTAATTCTATGGAGTGG
Source organism: Hippoglossus stenolepis (assembly GCF_022539355.2). Taxonomy (NCBI): domain Eukaryota; kingdom Metazoa; phylum Chordata; class Actinopteri; order Pleuronectiformes; family Pleuronectidae; genus Hippoglossus; species Hippoglossus stenolepis. Next base: position 986,256 of record NC_061491.1, read on the forward strand.
GTCTGACTGCCCCTGGGTAAGATAAGATAACTTTGTTGACAATGACAAATGTTTTTTGCTGGTCACAGGGGTTGAAAAAGTCAAAGAGACTGGGAAGGCCTTGTAGATTTTTAATGAAATTTCCATTTCCATTGTGGTAATGGTAATTTCCATCTTAAAGAAGTTTCTGTATGAGTTAACAAAACTGTTAATTCATTGGACTTCAAATCAGATTGGCAAATACAGGTCACTGTAAATAGGATGAAAAACAATTGTGATGTAATTGTTCAGGAATATTTTGCAGAGTAAAGTAAATACATCCAGGGCTGCTCTAGTCTTTTATGAAAAATTAAGGACATTTTATCGCCACACCATATTGTCCATGCTTTTGAATATTTTTCATAACAAAAATAGCTATTATAAGTAAAATATGAAACAATTACTATTAATACCTCAAATAATGAAAGGAAATGTAAGTAAATTGGTATTTAGTGAAGTTGAATAGGATTTCTTAGAATGGATCACCAGTAGTCAAACCCGATTGTAAACTTATTAAATTGGTATCTATCAGCTGATCCACCTGTTGCTCATATTAACAAGCACAGATGATACAACAACTTGCCTTGAGTTTATTGGTTAAATATAGTCTAAAATCGACAGTTGAAAGCAGTAGCATATCGGTGTTTTATCAGAGACAAACTGTATTTTATTTTAATCATGCAAAAGTGCAATTGGCCCAGTGATTATTGCCCAGTGGTTTGGTCAAGTTTTCCTTCAGTTGGTCTTTAGAAACTGTGGACACTTGGATGACACCACACGAGCAGTATAGAGGTATGTTGTGTTTTTTCTGTTGTTTTATAACGTCTGAAGTGTAGGTCACCATTGACTTCAATTGTATTGGATTCTGCTGCAACAAAGTTTACCCCTGAGACCCCAGAACTGTTTTTTGGACTCAAACACTTCACCCACCCCTCCATCGGCATAGTGGTGAGTATAGATGATGAGTGAATTTCAATTTTTCGGTGAACTATCCCTTTTAGAAGCCATGAGTGATTGAATGAAAATCTAAAGTTGCCATATTTCCTACACAGCTTACCCCTATTTTGCCAGTCATGTTCTCAGACTCACTAAAATCCGGACCCCCCCAACCATCCTAAACCAGGTGCTTACAGCATTATTGGCAAAAAAGAACAAAGATCTCTTAGACTGTGCATCCTACTGACCAATATTTTTGCTACCTACAAAATACTAGCCAAAACACTATATAGGTTAGAAGAGGTTTAGCCCAGTCTTATATCTCAAGACCAAACAGGCATTTTGTTAAACGAAAGCACTCTCTTTTTTTCCAGTGTGAGCCGGTTGTTTAAAGCATTATATTTACCCTGGCAAAATGCTCCAGAATGCCTTCTTTCCATGAATACTGAGAAGGCATTTGACAGAGTAGAATGAGAATACCTCTTCAAGACTTTAGCAAGATTTGGATTTGTGAAAACATTAATATCATGGCTCCAACTATTGTACCCCAACCCCTCAGCTATGGTCTTGACTAACAACTTAGAACAGCTTCTACTCCAAGCCATTTGATTTGGACTGAGGAACTAGCAATGGATCACCTCTGAAAACTCTTGTTTCTCTGGGCCATTGAGCCCCTGGCTTCAGTTCTAAGACCTAATAATTCCATACCGGGCATGAATAGTGGGAGAATGGCTCCTTAGTATCCTTCTATGCTGATGATCTACCCCTCTATGTGTCTCAAACGGAGATTATGATTTATTTAGTCTTTAATCTATTTCAACCATTTGGAGAGATTCCAGGCAATAGATTGAACCTGCATGAAAGCAAGTTGTTTCCAAAAGTCTGGACATTTCAACACTTGAGAGTATTAGGTTGCCTTTTAAAATGATAATGGACAGCTTTACTTTAGAGAAATAGTGAAGAATTTTTCAGACCTTTTTAAGCCAAATTTTTAAAACATCTTAACACAAACCAAACAAGATTTGACAAATTGGTCTCCCCTCTTCATCTCTCTGATAGGTAGTAGTAGGTAGGAGTTATTGCTGTAAAAAAATATTTTGGTGATCCCAAGGTAGTTTCCCCAGATATTTGCCTACATTTATTTCCAGTACCTATTTCAAAAAGTTGGACACAATAATATCATCACATATTTGGAATGGCAAACATTACCTACTTTGAGTAGAACATGACAGAGATATTTCCGACATTATTAAGCTGCTTCCAGCGGAGTTTCTCCACAGAGGCCACTTGTATGAATACAAATGTCCAAGTGATAGCCTCCAGAGTTTTTGCAGACTTTATCCACCTTGCCCCCAGTATTAAGTCTGCAGAAACTCCAGTGGAGCTCATGTAAAAACACAGAAGGAGGAACGAAGAAACGAAAGCAATTTGGGGTGTTGATGGCGCTTCTAAAACATGAAAGACGTATAAATAAAAAATAATAAACAACAAAAGAATGCTAATATCTCAAGATGTAAAAGCAGTGGCATATCCAAAGATGTTAAAGATAGTCTGTGGTGATAAGAGCTGATGCCTTTGTCCATGTGAGAATTAATATGGTACATCTTCCCTCTCACCTCAATCCTGCAGAGGATTTGTTGCCATTGTGAACGCATCTAAATGGAGAATCTGTATTGTTCATGTGTGAAAGGAAACCTCTGGAGAAGGTCCAGACCCAGTTCTCCAGAGTTTCTCCAGAGTTCCTCCAGAGGTTATGACACATCTTAGAGGCTCTGTTTCCTTACCAGCTTTAATTGGCACATTTATGCCTTCAATGTCAACAATAGTCCAATGTTAGTCCCAAGACTCTTTCAAAATCTATTTACAATTCAGAAAACAAGATGTGTCTTTGTAGATCAGTGGCATCCAACCATTTATTCCCAGCCATGGGAGAGGCCTGATATGTTTTAATGACGTCTTAACAGACAACAAATGTACCTCTTTTAAAAAAAAATTGGGACATTGATTGCGGTTCCCATTTTTTATATATCTTAAGATTAGGCATTATATTAAGGGTCTGTCCCACAATTTCCCAATAAACCATCCAACAAAATAATTGATACAATCATGTCTTCAAATCTAAGAGACAAATTTGCAATTACTTCAACATTAGGGTTTTGCCCTAATAGATCGCCCTCCCTCCTCTGTTATCAAAAATGCATGGGAACTAGATTTACAAATAATAATTAATGAGGGATCTTGGGCAAGAAATTGCATCAGACTTATTCCTCCTCCATTTATGCCTGGCCCTCTTTCCCACAATTCAAAGTGGTACATCGGGTGCATCTCCACAAGCTAGCTAAAATGTACTGGTTATGGCCAATCTTGAAGGGATATCGGAAAGCTGTTTGTGAAGCTTTCTCTACAGAACTAAGAGTTCAAATTAATCCAGACCCTTTATGTCACTGATTGTAATTATTCCTGAAAGGTATCAGTTACCTGTGGGAGGTTAAATAGTTGTCCCTGTCTCTTTTGCCTCTTCGCCTGATACTTATAAAATGGAAAGATACTGCCCGTATTCATTTAACTTTATTAGGTATCTTTATTTATAATGACTTATTCATTGTTTACACTTTGAAATATGTGAATACTATATATACATTGGAGCAAGTTTAACCCAATGAGTAACAGAGGGGGACTTTTCGGGGGGGAAGTTTTGTGCTATGGGTTATTTTATGCTGTTTGTGCAAAATTGTGAAATTCAATAAAAAGAACTTTGAAAGAAAGAAAGTCTCAACTACTCTGTATATTTCAAATAATACAAAACTAGACTGTGTCCAGTGATTTTTTCTTCTCTGTACTAGCACTGTGCAGGTTGTTAACAAAAGAGGAAAACTATCCTATTTTGTGTGCCTAGAACTTGTTTCCTTTTGCTGAGTTATCATAAGGGGCATTGTGTGTCATTCCTGCTACTGATTAGAAAGTGAAAGGTCCATGTTTAGTGATATTTAAATAATTTTTTAGTGGTTATACTCTGGTCTATTAGTTCTCTTAGGCACAAGAGGCACTTGTTTAGTCTGGTGTGTTGGTTCTTTGTTGTCCCTAGAAGTTCAGATGCACTAGTCCAATACTATTTGAACCTCAGCATCTGGGGTTCAAAATTTGTAAAATTATACAGTATATGTATATTTTTGTTATAATTTTCAGTGAGTTGAAATAAAGAACATTTTATGGTTGTTTTGTTTCTGTATAGGCCTACTATAAAAAGCACTTTTCAGTTTTAATTTTGGTACTTAAGTACATTTCAACACCAGATACTTTTGATACTTAAGTACATTTAATATGAGCTACTTTAAGACTTTGACTCAAGTCCTTTTACCGGAGTCACTTTCAGGTAAGATATCTGTACTTTTACTCAAGTATGGCTTTCAAGTACTTTATACACCACTGTATATAACCATTAGATCCAGAACTAATTGACAGTTGTCTCAGTACCTATCGATAGCACCATTAAAGGGTTATTTGTACAAATAAAAATGAATAGGTGACCTTGAAATCTACAGAGCACATTCATGCAGCCTAGGAGATGACCCCTTCCCTACCTTATCAACTACCACTGATACCGTAAGAATATCAAATATATCAGTATGTTTTTCATTCTGTCAAACATACAAAATCCTTAGGATATGTTACAGTGAAGTCATGTGATTGGGTGAAGTTGTGTAGCCTTTTCTACAATTATTGTGGCAGAAACTGACTCAATCATGATGTTCTTTCATTATTCAATTGCTAGATTATCAAATGACTTCAATGCTCAGCATGACTCCCTCTGCTCTGGGCACCTGACATAGTAATCTTTCATTACGCTCCACTTACTATAGGTGGCATGCAGAGGGAAAATGATGAAGAGGGATTTGTAATCTGGTATTTCGTCTGAATTCCAACGCTGCCTCTCACTCCAAAAATCAAAAGCAGCAAATAATGATGATGATAATTGCTGTTATTATGATGATGCAAATTGAATAGAGGCTGCTGCCTCTACTCTGACCAACAAAGAAAAGACATACAGAGAAAAGGCAGAATCATATGTGATTTGTGTAAAGAGTGTGTGGCGAGCTATATTAAACAACCACACAGCATCAGGCTAAGAGCTGTGCAGCTCTTCAGGTCCTCAATAATTAACTGCATGCTGCTTAAAGAGTGCCAGTGGTGTAGTGGAGGAAGTCAGGCAGAAACTTGGAGCAGTGTGTGCGTGTGTGTGTGTGTATAGTAGATGAGGGAGCTAGTAGCATTAAATACACCCCTCTTGTCATATGGCTAACTTGTTCTGAAATTAGTCCCTTGTGTTCATTACCTCGTCCACCACCACATACACCATCATAAGTTGCTACACTCAGCTCTGGGATGCTGACTGGTGTTTCCGACATAGAGGGAGTCCCACAGCACATTGGGATGGGGGATGAGCACAGTCCTGGTAGCCTTTGTGTCTGCATTAAAGTTTCAGGTCGCATGGGCCTGTTTTACATGGCTGCTGATTCCCAACTGATGCTGAGCTGGAAAGCAGCCATGGGCAACAGCATGTCAGACATCCAACTGCTGGTCTCCAGGTGCCACAGTGCCACAAACAAGTGTTGAATTAGACCCAGTGGGACTTGAAGCTACATACGCTAACATCACCCTGATGCTGTTAAAATGGCTGTTGTACATGACGACTCAAAGATATGCACTACCACAGCCTGGAACTGTGAAAATGCAGCTTCAAGGAGATTCACATATTGCTGCAGTTAAGAAAAACCTCCAACTGCTGTTTTTGGTATTGCCTAACGCAAAATGCAGAATTGCTTTCTTCCAGTATTGTAGTAATGATGTAGGAATAATTAATAGAAATTGATTAAATTATATTACAACACCAAACGATTCAGAGTAATAAAAGAGATAGAATTTATGGATCTGATTCCTGACTTCAAGAGCAGATTTTCAGCAAAATTGAAAACACATTAGACAGAATCATGTGTGAGCATAGATCAGTGTCTCTCTAGCTGGATAATACTTTTGGAGCAAAAGGCAAATAATTTATTATTTAGTGTGTCTTTCTCCTGGCTTCCCTTTGAGGCAGCTTGGAATCTTTTATGAATCAGAACCACCTTCATTATTAACTGCCTTGATACAACGTCCTATATAAATAAAAGGGTCATTATTGGGTGTCAAGTCAAAGCTCTTTTGATTTATCAAGAGTTCAATTTCAGTTTTTAAACTGTGTCTGTGCACAATAGATAGTATTAAATAAAACAATTTGCTTTGGATTACTGAGCAGTTTTACCGCCATGATCTTATAGAATCTTGCATTCGATTTGATATGGGTCTATAATTAGCTAAAAGATCTGGATCAAGAGTGGGCTTTTTAAGGAGACATATTAATCTGATTTAATACTGAATTTAATATGTCAATCATAGGAAAAACCTCCTTAAAAAGTCTAGTTGGGACAGAGTCTAATAGACAAGTTGTTGGTTTAGAGGACGAAACTAGAGAAGTCAGTTCAGAAAGATCTATTGAGGAAAGTGGTCCAAATATAAATCTGGTGCTACAGGTGGTTCTATGGTTTCTGAACTAGGCAATGTATCTGTGCTGTTCATGGGGAGGAGGTGGTTGTTCTTACTTTCCTCTTCAAATGTAATTAGAAAATGGTCAGACAGAACAGGGTTTTGGGGAAATAAATTCAGTAGTAGCTCTATACATGACAAAATTTTTCCACACACACACTCATATATATATATATATATATATATATATATATATAGAGGAGAGAGAGAGAGAGAGAGAGAGAGAGAGAGAGTGCACTACTCCTGTTTTGTTTGAAGTCACAGTGAAATTAACAGTTAAAAATGATGTTCTATGAGCAAAGCCCATTAGCCTACTTTCAGTATCTTTTGACTGGCATCTGGCTGAATCACACACACACACACACACACACACACACACACACACACACACACACACACACACACACACACACACACACACACTTACACATACAAGTCTGAGCATTAATGGAAGAAATGATATCTCTTCATTAAAAAATCATCTTACTGAATGGACAATCCTGGGCTTTGTGAGTAGGTCTCCTCATGACCAACACCACACCAATGCAATGAAAGAGGGAAAAAAATGAAACATCCAAATTGATACTTCAATCTCCAAGAGCTTTGAAGTGCTGTTTTCATCCCATTTTGACCAAAATAAATGTGTATTTTTATTATAGCATGTGTCGGGAGGTTGCTAATGGGTTTGGAATAAAAGACAACATTTTGATTCAGCTGGGCACTGGTGGCACAGAGACCCTTTTTACTTCAGCTCATTTGAAAGCTGGAGCGCCGCTGCTCCCCTATCATTGGTTGATCAAGTCAAAGATGACGACCCACTCAGTGTTAATGCTTGTCTGCAGTTAGAAGTGATCCCCATGAACCAAATCAAAAGCCTGACTCTCTGCTGAATAGATGCAGCGTCTTGCTCTGCTGCCTCCAGTTAGGGATCACAGTAACATGTCCATGTGAAAGGCTGCGGGTGGCCGGCCAAGGCTGCTTTCTCGTCCATAGGAGCAGACTTCACTGTAACTGAGGGCAAGCTAATTCAGGAGCAGGGACAAGTCAAAGCTGCTGAACAAAGCTGAGGAGCAGTGAATGGCTACTGTTAGCTGTAAGACATTCTACTCAACTAAAAATGTTATCATCTTTCATTATAGTGGTGGAATAAAGATGTCAAATAGTTATTCACAACAATCTTTAAAAGATAACTTCATAATTAAACAGGAAAAGTGATAGAGATTCAGCTGTTGACAAGATCCACTGCTCTCCAGCATGAGACCTGTATCTCTTTTGAATGTTGATTATAAAATATTTTCAAGGTGCTTGTGCAGCAGCTAGATACAGTTATACAGGGTCGAATTCATCTAGACAAGACTGGGTTTATGCAAGATAGGTTATCATCAGACAACATCCGAAGATTTTTGCAATGTTATTTCACATTGGCATAATGACAACTCGCCCACAGTGATAGCAACAACAGATGCAGAAAAGACATTTGATTAAGTAGAATGGAGTTTTTGGTTGCAGTATTGATATTTTGGATCCAATTGCTCTTTCAGTCCGGGCTGTGGCTGAGGGGTAGAGCGGCTATCCTCCAACCAGAAGGTTGGCAGTTCAATCCCAGTCTTCCCCATCTGCATGCCAAAGTGTCCTTAGGTAAGATGATAAACCTAAAAATTGCCCCTCATAGAAAAGAAAAGTGCTGGGTGAATGGTATACTGTACTGTAAAGTGCTTTGAGTGGTCATCACTGTAATACAGACCATTTACCAAAAGTGTCTGTAATACCAGATTTCTGACCCTTTCTGTCTTGGGACAGACACATGACAGGGGTGCCCACTGTCTCATTACCATTTGTTTCTTCTGATTAAATCAAGCAAACAACTTGCAACGCTTGTTTTTGTGAGACATCGACAAAACATCGAAGATGACTTTGAAAGTTATGTCATCTGAACTTAATTAGCTCTTTGAGAAAGTATTGATGCTATGATAAAGGTCTGGTTAGGTTTAAGCACAGAAAGAACTTGAGAAGAAGACAATCGTCATAAATATTTGGTTAATGTTATAGAACGATCATAATCACTGTTAAAAGAAACAACGGTGATATCTGAAAGTTTTTAATTTCATTAAAACAAATTTTATTTAATTTCAGGGTCTAAAAGGGTGCTGGGCTTTATGAAATCTGAAAACACTTATTTGATTAAAGATATTTCAATATGATTAGTCATCCCTCCAGTCGTTAAACTAAGATTATGTTTAAATTACTTGCTTTTGCCCGAAGCTAAATTGAGTACTTATGTAATGTTGTTTATTAAGCAGACATGTACTTAAAGAGAGATTTCATTCTTTGTTGACGTTGTCAGCCGCTCATTCATACATTCAAACATGCACATCCTGCTCCCTGCAAAGAGAAGATTAACACCAGCGGTTGACAGCTTTCATGTAAACAATGTTCTCTCACTGAGACCACTATTTGCCATTTTGGCAGGGAGCATGGACCTGACAATGAGAGCTATTTACACTATTCTCAAAACTTCCTATTTTATCTGTTGCAGTTTCTGAAGGGCTCTTGAGCTCTCACAATGTTTGTTGAGATGAAAAATGGCAGAGTGCCTTCCTCAAGGTCTGTACACGCTGATGTCTCAATTTGTCAATCTTGACATCTTTATACACCATCCAAGCCCAAAATGTCAAATGTCACTTGAAAAGTTACTTCCTCTGTTAGACCACCATAAATTTTGTACCTTTTAGAGGGGAAACAAGTAGAGCATAAAGGACATGAACCCCCCCCCCCCCACACACACACACCACCACCACCAAGCCCCCCTGCTCATTTAAGGGGGTTAATTTATGCCTATATCCATGGCAACTATCTCCTTGGTCTTTCCTAAAGCAGTCACCTAACACAGAGTCCATTAGTAAGAGTATCATCTGCCTGTTCAGAAAATGCATGTGAATCAGTGCAGTCAGGCTGCCTAAGCAGTCTAAACAGGGCATCTGTCAGATTGTCATTTTGCCACCTTTAAGTGATGCGTTTAAGTTTCCTCAGGCAGAAGCTTTGTGGTTTTGAAGAATGCGTTCTCTTAAGGCTCAGGGAAACGCTGGAATAAGTCATGGGGCTCTGTTTTGTGTCAAAACTAGATGAATCTGAAAGCTAAGTAAAACATAGATTATATAGCTTTTGTGTGTGTGTGTGTGTGTGTGCTTAACATACAAGGATTTATACTATATACATTCTTCCTTTATAATTTAGTTATAGTTACTAACTACATGGCACATCTGTATGTTTACAATAAAGAGAATTCAGGTAGAACACTGAGATGAAAACACGTCCCATCTGTACAGATACAAAGCTTCGGATGACAAACAAAGATGGTCACAGTAATTTGGGCACTTTTGAAGATTGTCAGCAAGAATTAAAAAAATACTCAAGTAATGATTCGAGTGACATCTGCAGGGGACAGTGTATTGTCATGGGCAGTACCTCGGAAGTGTCAGCTGTCATTCAGCACCACCAAAATTCGTGGATGCACATTTGTGGCCTCATAGCTCTGCCTGAGCCGAAATCACCCACCCTGGATGTCACTCGTTTGTAATAAAAGTCTGACAAGCATTCCAGCTCCTCAAGGTACAAGTTTATCTTTTTACAGCTCTGTGCAAGGACACCTTTAATCCCAAGAAATAAATTAAATTATAACGAGAGAAAACACAAGGAAAGAATCACAAGACATATATGGTTAATATATTCCTCTAACAATAGTTAAATTGGTGTAGTTAGTAAATTGGAAGATCCTGCCTAATGCATTTATGCCACCACTTCATATCTTGTTTCCAAGCATCTACATGAATGCATAGGTACATACTGTACTGGTACAGTGTTTCTAAGAAAACTGCTGCTGCTATTCTTCATGCGTGTTCTGCTTTACCTGCTGAAGTCATTTGTTTGTGTAGATTGAGTTATAACTGCATTTTTTCATAAAGACAGATGGCTAGAAATAGTCTATTTCTGCTAACTAATGTTGTGTGAATGATTATTAAGTTGACTTATTAATAAGACAAGATGTGTGCTCTTAGTTCCCAACTTCTAGTGAGGCTCTAATCACTGAGTTTAACCCACTTGATATTCCCATTTCCACAGCAACAGCTTATTTGACTGGTCCCCTTTCTTCAGCAGTGGGTAATATAAACTCCATCAACCTCAGACTGAAGCCCAATGAAGGATCAGCTGGAGTCTCAACAGGTCAGACTGTGTTGTGATTAATACATCCACTGTTTAAGGGACAGTAGCCATATTAGAATTACATTTAACTGTAATAATATTGTGGTCAAAGGTTATTTAACAACCTAAAGATCAAACTGTAAGGTACATAGTTTCCCCCTCTCACTGTGTGCCTGGGTGTTAATACATCTCTGTCACAGTTACTTTTACAAAAACAAATCTGACAGTCTTAAAGACACTCCATGGAAAATAAAAGGGGGAAACTCTGTGTTGTGTTTACTGTGCACTAAATAATTCCCTTAAGTGCCAAATGTCCTCTTTGCTCACTAGTTTTGAAACTCAATACAGTTAACAGCTGAGTTGTATCAAGAGCTTAGAGTTGAGCTCATGTCTAACATTTATAAACGAAACATTTATAGCAGACACACAAGTATCACAGCACTAAATTCTGTTTTTGTTTCCAAGATGTAATCTAACATGTTTCTTAATATGAATGGTCATATCAATACTCAAAACCAAACTCTATGTAGATGATATCAATACCAGTCCATTTCCCTGAACACTGTTCTGAGCATTGTTCCCCTTTCATCTTTAAAGGGGCCATATGCAATATTTTGCTATTACTTTCAATGTTAGCATACAAAGTTATACAAAAAAGAACTCTATTGAAATACACTGTGGGCATGTTTCTACCTGAAGTAGGATCCATGAAGTCCAGTTTGAGGGACAGATGCAAAACTGTGAAGGCTTTATAGACACTAAAACACTGCAAAGCAATTTATAGTAACAGTAACAAACATTTTATATGCACCATAATATTTTAGGCAAACAATTACTCCATTCATGTTTCAAGCTTATGTATCAGGGATGTGGTCATTTGATCAATGCAGTATTTTGTCAGATTATTTCTGCTTTAAGTTCCTGCACAAAATGTTCAACACTACATTCACTGATTTTATCATTTCTGTGATAAGTTTCATGTGTCAGTGTTCCTACTGTCACAGCTTTTAAACATCTTAATCTAATTTCTAACATTACTAATAGAGCATTTGAAAACATTCCTAAACCTTGTTGACATGATATTCTACATTTTTAGCCAAATTAACCTTTTAATACTTTGCCTGAACCTCCTCTGCATCCTGAAACAATATGTAAAATCCAATAAAGAAATACGTAAGTAAGTTAATTACCTGTCACATCAGTCAGTACGTTATCATAAATTAAAGTAAATTAGTCAATGATCATTTGATGAGGGTGGTGGTGCAACATGGTGGACTATGTGAAAGAGAACCCACTCCCTTTGTAGATATAAAGAACTACAACTTTTACTCATGTGAAAACGTGATTCAACGGTTCTGATGCTTTCAGTGACGGACATGAGCACTCTGGCCCGTCTGTGGCTATGCAGCCTCATAAGCAGCAAGTTGCAATACACTGTGTATTCTGACAGCTTTCTATCATAGCAAGCATTAAGGTTTTCAGCAATTTGTGCCATAGTGGACCGAGCTCTTCTTTTCTCTCCCCATGCTAATCAATGAGCCCTGGGACCACTGACTGTAACTCCATGGATGCTTGGAAGGTACTGACCACTGGGATGTGTTGTTTTGGAGATTATCTGAATCGATTGTTGAGCCATCACAATTTGACTGTTGACAAAGCTGCTCAGATCCTTAAACTTGCCATTATTTCTTGCTTTTAACACTTCAATTGACTGTTCACTTGCTGCCTAATATATCCCTACCCTCGACGAGTGCCATTAAAACAATGTCATCAATGTTATTCACACTCTGGGGACTTTAGTGGTATATTGAGCTATTTCTCAAAATACAAATTTCTTCCTCTTAATCATGAAAACAATTAACATAACATTTCTAATGACATTGGCATAATTTTTGACAGCACATATTAAATGTTAGCTCTAAACCTTGTAAATATCTACAACATTGTACCAATGGTCTCTATTTATCATGATATAATCTCTGTATAAAAAAAGATGCTCAGTTTGTTCAACACCTACAGTATAGGCCTTTCAGTGTTGCAGTCCAGGAAGCAGTGAGCTTCACATCACACAGCAGAAGTGGGATCATCCTCTGTCATAAATGTGTCACCTTCTGTTTAGTACCGTGTGGTTTGGTGGGAGGTCACCAAGTTTGAAAAACATGTTCAGCAATCATGTGGCTCGCACTGCAAACAAATACCCATACAACATCAATTAGTGCTCCATCAATATGAGGTAATGAGTAGCTGTGAGTGAAAGAGCACAGCCACACTCCAGGATAATGGCTGCTGCCTGCAGCAACAAACAACAGCCTGTTAGTCTAATGTTGCTACTGACAAATACAAACTATTGTTGCATAATTGCTAGTACAACAGTGGCATTAGCATCAAAGAACAATGTATATACAGTACTAACTAATTATCAATATGAGAGTGCTGCATGTTTGAGCTGAGCATACTATTTTCTTTTAAAACATACAAATAGCCAATTTGTTAAGATAGAGTGTTTAATGCCACACATAAAATAACTATTTACCAGCCCAGTGTTGTACCAACACAGCCTGCTGACACTCTCAAACTGAGTGACAGCATTAACAGGTTGTTAACATCATACAATCCCTTTTCATTTCACTGAAACCATTGTACTGATACCAACATGACACGATTATCTGGAGGAATGTTTCTTTACAGAAAGACATTTAATATAATGATTTGGGAAAAAACTGTTACTGTAGACCAATTCAAGCATTTACAATTACATAATAATTCTATTTTTAATTCACTTTGTTTAACCACTTTACTTATATATGAAGTTTACGTGTTAATATTACATTTGCAGTTCCAGTTAGATTGTCTGAGCACGATCAACAATGAGGACGATCTTATAACTATAAAGAACAACTACAACATGTTCAAATTACAGGTCATAACTGAAAAGTATACACACAAAAGAAGCACATGGTGGAATTTTGGACATGAAATGAAATCTAAGCTGTTAACATTACACACTACTGCTCAAAAAAACATTTTCATTATTTTTTTTTTTTTAAATAATGTCATGTCTCTGAATTTTAAGAACCAATAAACACTAAAGTATTTGAAAACCAGACATTTTCTTGTTGAACCAAATAAAATGAAACATTTTGACCCATTGTTGTTCTTTCTACAATAGAAAACAAAAAATTGTTCACTTCATCTCAACACGATTGCAGTAGTCAGGTTGCTTTGCCTTCACCTTGTGTCCAATTCCTCCGTAAGCCGGGTCCATGTAGACAGTGTTACTCTTCTCATTATCATGCCTCCGTCTGCTTCTGTCCGTCTCTTGTTGTGGCTCTTTATGTTGCTGTAGGGTGAAGCTCCCACCAACCACTCTGTCTTCATTTCACCAATCGTCATGCAGTATTGTTACTAATAATGTGTGTGTTTATGTGTGTGTGTGTGTGTGTGTGTGTGTGTGTGTGTGTGTGTGTGTGTGTGTGCGTGCGTGTAGCATGAAAATAGTAAATAATAGTAATAAATCAATATTGTAGGCTACACCATGTCATTTGCTGCTCCAGAGAGGCCACAGGCCAAAAGAGCCTGACAGGCTGACCAAGGCTTTATTTATTTAGTGGACAAGATGGATAATATGAGTATAACAATTCTTATTGGTGCAAAAATAGTTGATTATTTATCATTATTGAAATAAGGCGTAACAAACAAATCACCCAGCATCTTCATCAGCAGACCCAGCCATGCATATTTATGAAAATAGTTATATTTTTAATTCACTTATGTACCAATGGAAATTCCACTAACAGCATCTGAGTCATATGAATTGGCGTTCAGTTCTAATTTGCTGATGATATTTGTGATTTACTAAAATATTATTTTCAAAAATATCAAAATTGATTTCTAATGCTCTTTTAAAATGACTCTGTCATTCTGTTAAAATGTAAATTATTATCTATTTGTAGATAAACATTATAGATAATTGTGATATGTGCAGAGGGCTCAGCTTCTGAGTCGGTTGCTGTTGCATGTGGCCTAATAGTAACATGTTTTCATGATCTAACAGGAGTCATTTCTTGCTGTGAGCTGTTTTTTGTTGTTGTTTATGAATCCGACAGTTTGGAGAATATTCTCAGCACATTCAGGGGATGTCATCTTCATATCAGAGAAATGGCCAAAGCTGAACATTTTCGATTTTCAGCGACGCGCAGCTTGACCTTCAGATGAAGGTGTCTCTGCGGCTCGAACACAAGATCAACCAGCGGCCGCACAGCGCATATAGACACCATTTACTACACTTCATTCACTACATTTGAATTCAAACAGCCTGTTCCTCAGTGACTGAGAATGCGTCACACGTTGATCTTTTTCTGTGCTATCCGTGACGGTTTGGAGGCGTCGCTCAGTTTCCATCTGATTTATGTGATCAGATTAGAAACTGGACTTAATCCCCGCTGTTTTTCAATAATACTAATGTATATTCTATTGGCCGAGTCTGACAGATGTCTAAACCTCGTCAATCCGACCCGCGTGATACCTTCACGGCTGTTAAAGCGCACTCTTCTTTGGAATCAGCTAAAGACGGAGGTCCACACACGCACGCACAGGCCCATGCATCCAGGTCATCCTCCTTTTTCTCTTCATCGGCTCTCATTATGTAAAACGCTGCATTAAAACGCGGGAGTCAATCTGCCTGTAAACTATTGGAAAATAAGAAATTTCAGCTAAATCAGTCGCCGAAGACTTAAAATAAAACTGTACAATATTCATTTATACTATCCGAAACCAATCGTAGAGATTTTTAATAAATTGCAAATCAACAAATTGAACATTTTTTTTAGTCTTTAAAGTCTGACGATAACAGTTAGATTAAAATTAATATTACTTTAATGATAATTATTATCATTGTAATAATTCATGTTATTGTTATTTTTCTTCAGCATAATCCAAAAATAATCACGCTTCTTTCTCTCCTATTTTCAATCATTGTTGTTATTTACTGATTGATTTTATATTATTATTATTATTATTAAAATAATTCATATTTTAGTTGTTTTGCCTATTGTTACTGTCCATATACCGCTCTGGGGTATTCTTCTTATTCTTCGGTCAGCCCACACGCGTCAGTCCGAGCGCACAGAACATAGAGCAAGAGCAGAGAATTACAACCATCCCGCAGCTTCCATCCTTCATGCAGCCGGGTGTCTGCTGTCCTCCGGCCGGAGACACTGCGCTGACACCGGGACGCCCGAGACTCAACCAGCCGGGACAACTTCTCGTGAAAAGTGGCCGGTGGCGGAGAGAGCAACCGGACAGACGGCTTTCCAGAGGGAACACATCCTGTACATCCTGTCGGCCGAGCATCACGTTCATAAAAACACACTGTGTGATCATGGAGAGGAGTTCAAAACAAAGCCACACAGGGACCGTCATATGGTGCTGCACTGACCTCTGCTGGACAAACAAGGACACTGCAGTATGAGCCGGGACCTTCCGTTCGCTGCCTTCACTCTTTCATTATAATTATAATTATAATAATATTAATAATAATAATAATTGTTATTATTATTATTAATATTATTATTATTATTATTAGGATAATAATAATTATTGTTGTTCTTGTTGTTGCTGTTAGCTGGTGCTGCTATCATTTATAAGACCATTACATCTATAAATATCATTATTTTCATTATAACAACCAGTCTGACAGAGCTTTCACATCTGTTCCTGTTCTCTCTCCTCTCTCTCCCCGTCTCTTCCCCCTCTCCCTCTCTCTTCTCTCTCCTCTTTTCCACCCATCTCTCCTCTCCTCCCCATTTTTCTCTGCTCACCCCAACCGGTCGAGGCAGCTGGCCGCCCACATTGAGTCTGGCTCTGCTAGAGGTTTCTTCAAGTTATAGGGCAATGTCTCGACCTTACTATGTAAAGTGCCTTGAGATAATGTTTGTGATGATGTGGTGCTGTAAAAATGAAACTGAATTGAACCTGAATGGCATTGTTTGGTGTCACATGGATGATACATTGGAACCATTTAGAATATATTAGCTCAGTAAGCCTAGTTTCTTGAATTGACATTTCACTTGTCTTTCATGCAAAGTAAACACCAATATTTCCATTTCAGTTGGATTGTAATAAATTATATGAACATATTTTTGAGACAAAATAAATTATTATTTAAGTTTTGGGCATCTCCAGTATGCCCTGCTTTCCTTAAACTAAACTGAAATCTAAAAGTGCCATCAAATAATGTGAACACAGGGCAGCATACAAAGCTGAATGCTGCTGATTTCGTTTTTTCTTGGGCTCAGTTTTTGTAGGCTGCTGAGATCGTTACATCTTCAGTGATATCCTTGGAGAGAAATAGTAGTTGACATTTTATCTGCCGAGCCAGTGGAGGAACATCAGATATTTTGGTTTAAGTAAAAACTGAGAATGTAAGAAATTAAATCTCTGGATAAGAATGTTCTCTTCTTTTAAAGTATATCAGAATGAACTTGAAGGTTTTAAGGTAGACAATGCTGTTACCACCTCCATGGAAAGATTCAGGCTTATTGTGCAAAAATAGAAAAGTATTTATGACTATTGTTTATGAAGAACAATATATACAGAGTGAAGTCTTCTTTTTCAAGGAATTGATTTTATCTATTTCAGGAGACTTTAATTTCCAGATGCCACCTTTATCTCGCAGCTCTTTTTTATTCAAATTCTTATATTTCAAATGATGGGGAATGGTTATCGCATTGATTCAGAGCAAAGCAACAGCACCAAAGCAGCACTGAATAAAACCTAAAATTGCCATAAAACCGTAAAAAAGAATAAATGGTTAATTGAAACTCATCCTATGATGCCTCGCCCATTTTTCTTAGACACTGTGAAGGAGATACTATCTAAAAGGAAGAAGATTCGGCAGAACCAGCTCTGTCAAGGCCAGAAATCAGATCTGGTGAGTGACTTGTAAGTATGAGGAATCTAGGTATAAAGCCTGTGTGAAGCTTTTTACAGACTGATCCAAATACCCAATAACAGGAAACAGGTGTAGTTTCCAGCCATAGAGGTGCGATATGCAGATAGAGGCCAGACAGAAGATGCTTTGTCAGCCTTCTGAGAACAGGACTGACAAGGAAACCTGATAGACTCAACAATGTAGGAGTGCACTGTCTCCACAGGATGGCAGTAGTGCAAAGTGTGGGATGCAACCTGTGAAAAACCCCAAAGAAGAAGCATTTTAACTGAGATCATCAAGAGTTGGTATAAAAGTCAATGGACAATCTTTGATCTAATTTCGTAAATAAAATTGTAATGACGTTTTTGTTTGGCAAATTATTACTTGAAATGTTTATGTCATTTCAATGTACAAACATTGAACATGATTTAAAGGACAGATTACAGATATTTTGGGTGAGATATTGTAATGTGCTTCTTTGTTTAGAACCTCAACAGTCATCATCCACATCATATAACTGTAAACCATAAAAGGTTCTCACCATATTTGGACCTCCTATCGTTTCTTTGGGCTGACTGGTGAGGACATTCAAAATCTGATGTGTGTAGACAATACAAATCTGTGCACAACTTTCTGCTCAACATCGCTAACAGCTATAAAGCTCTATATATATTTAACATTGTGTAACTCAAAAGCTAGAGAAGAATAAAAAGTGCTGCTAATAGATGCACTGTATGAATGTGTGTGTGAATGGGTGAATGTAAAACTGTACTGTAAAGAGCTTTGAGTGGTCGTCAAGACTAGAAATGCTCTATATAAATACAAACCATTTACCATTTACCATTTAGAAGATTCACTATTTTACTGTAAAACCTGAGCTCAGCTTGTTGTGTATACAGCTACCAACTTACAAAGTGAATGACAATGAATGAGCTTCCATTTACATCATAACTGTATGTCCACATAATGAACTTATGTAAAGTTGATAATTTTGAAACTTGGTGTTTGAACTGTGGAGTGTCAAATTTGGTGTGATTTGGACATTCAATACATATATGTATTGCAATATTAATATTGATACAATTTGAATAAAGAAGCTAAGATGATGACGACAACAACAACAATAATGCCTGATTGCCACAAGGCCTTACGGGGGGCGGGCTGGCAGGCCTCTCCCGGGCCGGCCTTCATCATTTTGTAACTACAACACACATCAGACATATCTAACAAAACAGTCAAAGTAAAAAATAGAACTCCATACAGACAAAAATAAAATAAAATGAATTAAAGAGTGTGCGAGGAAGATGTTTATATTAATATATGGTGTGATTTATAATAAATAATTACAATATTAGAATATTTCCCCTAAAAATTGAGGTATTGACTTTTTTGTTTGTTGTTATTTTAGAAATGGAGTCAGAGATTTCTTAGTTTAATACCAAATAATCGGATGTTTGTGGTGGTCAGAAGTACTCTGATCATGGCTTTATGATATTTACCAATAGAACAGATCAACTTGGAGGAAACTGTTAGTACGAGTCAGAGTCAGAAGCAAAACCATCTTCTAATTTGGATCAATCTGATGAAGCTTTGAAAAGTCAGCAGAGAAACTCCCCCAACTCTTGAGAAACATTCAAGAAATACATGAGAAAAAATCTATTACAACTGTAAAAACAAATTCAAGTGGAATGCTTTAATTATGTTTGGAATGAGGAATCTTTTTGGATTAGACCAGAGTTTTAGCTTGTATGTCTGGAAAAGATAGTAGCCATCTGAGAGTTGACTTGGGAAAATAACTCTGATCTGAGGTCAGGGTTTTCCTGATATGGTGGTTATTACACATACATAATCTTTTTCACCAACTAGGAGCTTGATGATTTCACCACTTTTGATAAGTAACCACATGTTTTCGTGATAGACTTTTTATCACACTGTTAAAAGAAAAATGAACTCATTCTTAAGTCCTCAAATCCATCTATCCTCGAGCAGTTTGTACATCTGACACAAATATTACATCCTTGTCAATCCATTCTTTTATGTGTCTGGATTTGTTTCTAAACAAAACATGCTGATTGTTCCAAATCATGGGGGTTAGGGTTGATCCATAAGAATTTTTATTTTTAACCTAAAGACTAAGGCTAATCTCACATTCACAGCCAATCAACCTTTCATTTGATCAAATCCCCACTATTATTTTTATATTATACAATCATACATTTTTATTTTTATTGGTTATTTTCCATTAGGAAATATGTGCAGTGAAATATTATTGTTACATTGATGTTGTTGTTTCTTTCATCACCAAAGCAATACAAATAAACAGAAATGGAATGAAATTGATGGAACTCCTTCTGTAGACTCTTCCCTAGATGCTAATCATACACAATGATCATTTAGCTGTCAATGATTAAATAATTAGCCAAAAAAACCTATTGTAAATGTAATGATCAATACTGCTGTGGCAGATTGATTTGTATCCTGTGTAGGCCTTATGTCATAGCTGGGGAAGAAAAAGGGAAAGGGCCATTAAAAGCTGGTCATGTTAATAGACCATGAGGAATTTGGTAACACATTACATTACATTTCATTTAGCTGACGCTTTTATCGGATGCGGGCAGCTACTGGTAACCAGTGAAGGGAGCGGAGGAGCGGAGTAGTGTGAGTGAACTTAGGTTAAAGACCAGTCGAGCTGCTGCATTCTGGATGAGCTGCAGAGGTCGGATGGCACTAGCAGGTAGACCAGCCAGGAGGGAGTTGCAGTAGTCTAGGCGTGAGATGACCAGAGCCTGGACCAGAACCTGCACCTCCTTCTGAGTGAGAAGGGGACGTGTTCTCCTGATGTTGTGCAGCATGAATCTACAGGAGAGGGTTGTTGCAGTAATGTTGGCAGTAAGGGAGAGATGACTGTCGAGTGTCACACCCAGGTTCCTAGCAGTCTGGGTGGGGGCCCCTGGGGGCCTGGTCACTTTAACCATTTTGTCACTATTTTGGGAAGGAGGACACATTCTATTTATTATGATTTACTATTATTATTTCAACATATATATTTAATTAGGCTACTAATGCGTGCTGGTATTATATCTATTGGCACATTTATTCATTTTTGTATTAATTTGTCTATCTAACTGTGACCGTGGAGGCTCAGAGCAAGAATGACTCAGTTCAAAGGAGGAAGCTGTTCAAAGGCTGGCAGCGACTGGAGAGACTCTCTTTACCCTGCGCACTTTACTCATCCTAAACAACACATGGCGATACTGCTGGAATATCTGCACAGTATACAAAAATAAAAAAATAAATAGCTGTAAAAGGACTTTTCATAACAAACGGTAGTGGGCAGCAATCCGCCATTGACGTGTCTGCTCTGCCAAATCGCGAGAAGAAGAAGCGGCAGCGGAAGCGGAGGAAGAGGCAGCGGCAGCTCAGCTGATGAAGCAGAGGTGAAGTGTGCGGAAGCAGCAGGCTCATTCATGACTTCACAGGTCAGTTCACTCTCATGTCTGTTCTGCATCGCTGTTGTCAGGATGGCAGCACTCATTTCTCGTCCCTTTAATACCACTTGGATGAAGGGGAAACGGCGATCAGTTCAATCAAACGAACGTTTAAAAGTTAGAACAGCATTGATGAGTAAAATAAAGGCTTAAGTGAAGAGGAACAACTTTGTGGTAAAACGACTCATCCTTTTCTAGCCCTGAAGAGAAATGGGTCTTCGTTTAGATGAGCAATGTTTCCATATTGAGATGTGATGCTGCTGATCTGTGTGTGTGTGTGTGTGTGTGTGTGTGTGTGTGTGTGTGTGTGTGTGTGTGTGTGTGTGTGTGTGTGTGTGTGTGTGTGTGTGTGTGTGTGTGTGTGTGTGTGTGTGTGTGTGTGTCATGGCTTCTCACTCAGTTGTTGTCTGAGAACAGAAACACGTCCTGACGGCCATCCCCTCGTGAGAAGCACGAGGACGAAGATGATTAGACTGAGAAAAACCAAGCCAGTGCGGAACCTAACACTCTAACTGAGCTCAGTGTACTACAGGGAATTGACGTAGACGTGGTCGGTGGTGAACATGATGTAATGTTGTCTGTTTGCACTGGGTCAGATGATCCGATTGTGAACTTAAACAACAGATCTGAGAACAGCCCTGCACAGTGTCATTGACATGATCAATAATTACACATTATATCCATTCATGTTTCATTGTTTTTTAAGAAATATTGAGAAAAACAGAAATGTGCGACTTATTGCAATGTAGTAAAAACTCCATGGTAAGGAAGCAGCTGCAACAACAGGCAGTCCATCCTCTTTCTTTTATTTAGTTCATATTTGTTATTGATGACAGACTCAATCGTTCACGAGTCACTGCTTGAAGTTTTGCCGTTGGATTCAAGTCAAAGGACAAACTTGTCTGGGATCATTTTTCTCCTGCCTAGCTTCCTCAGACTGGAGTTCATCTTTTCATTCTGTGCTTGTGTTCCTCTACAGCTCCATATCAGCACACTTACATCTCTATGTTTCTAAGTGAATGCCCAAGCACAACATTGGTGAACAAGTCATTGATGTAGTTTGGAGCAAGGCCATTTAAAAAGATATTTTAAATCAATACAGAAGTAACAGGCAGTGTAAGTAGAGGAGTGATGTAGGATTCCTGTTTGGTCAGAGTTCTGATCACTTCAAATTAGACTGATTGATTATCTCACTCACTGAAGTCTGAACTTCACTGATCCAGATTGAGTTTTTGAATTTAGTTTGTAGATCTGATGCTAGTTTAACCTAGTTCAAACTTTTCAAAACAGGGCTCATGGTTTCCAAAGTAAAGTCCTTCATAGACAGGTTTTTACGGAAGCGTATTGCATTCACTTGGGAAAAAAAAAAGTTCTGTTTTTCTGAGATAACTATCTCGGAAATTCCGAGATAAGTTCTGTTTTTCTGAAAAAACAACAAAAAACAACCAAAAAAATTAATTAGAAAAACAGAGCTTTTTTTTTACATGCTTTTATTTTGAAAGTGAAGTTCCTGTATAGACGCGGACTTCCTGTTATGAATCTGTAACTTCACAAAGGAAAGGTTTAATGTTTTAGCGACCCTCCGAAGAGACACACGCTCTTACAGTGTTGTTTAGGGAAGTTTCAAATAAACCTGAAAACATCAGTTGAAAGTCTCGACCATCTTTCGGGGATATGCTGCAGATAGATAAAGGATAGTTTTCATTTTTGTCCATAATTCAAATATTTCGTTTGTTAGTGTAAGCTATTTTATTTAGTGGCTTTATTATGGAAGATTGATGTGTAGTTCCTGTTATAAGCAGGGTGTTGGTTGGGACTCTTGTTTTGAAAGGGGTTCTAACGGAGGAGGGTTCTGTTGATAGAGAACTTTTGAAGTGTGAAGGAAAGTAACCGGATGTGATGTCCCGAGTCAATAACCATGTCTCGTGTCCTTCTTCGGCTGAGGCCTGTGACAGTATAACAGAACAACACGCTCGGCTGCATTAGTCTTTTGTGGTTCATGTTATTTATACAGAAGGAGAGTCTGACAGTTTGAAGCGACGCTATACGTCATGGCGCTAATACAAGAAATCTTGCCAAACAAAAGACTGTCTAAGAGCAGCAGCTACATGCAGCCCGCTGAACAAGGGCTCTGTGCGAAACGTCCATGCAACATTTTTTCAAGTGAATGCAATACGCTTCCGCATATTAGCGCCATGACGTATAGTGTCTATTCAGGAACTTCACTTTCAAAATAAAAGCATGTAAAAAAACCTCTTTTTCTAATAATTTTTTTCCCTGTTTTTCCGAGATAGTTATCTCAGAAAAACAGTTTGTTTTTGTTTTTTTCAGAAAAACAGAACTTATCTCGGAATTTCCGAGATAATTATCTCAGAAAAAAAGAACGTTTTTTTTTTCCCAAGTGAATGCAATACGCTTCCATAGGTTTTCACCTGTTCACCAGATTAAAGTTCTGCTGCTCTTTGTTTTCAATTAGACAAAATAAATAGAAACAACAATGTTTTCCTCTTCAGGTGTTTGTGTTCTACTTCGCTAAAAGTGTGGAGCTAACTGGAGTGAAGCAGGAGGAGGTCTCTGCAGTGCCAACACCAATCAGTAGCCGGGACCTTTGGAACCTGTTGGTACAGCGACACCCGAGGTATGAAGCACATCAGTGACTGAATATAGATGTCCTAATGTCCAGATGTCAAATTATTGACTCTGTCTGTCGGACTACTTACCCTGGGGTCTGTCTTATCAAGTTCAACATACCCAGGAAATATTTTCGTTATGCTGCTTCACTTCATCCTAACATTGTCCATCCTGGTAACCTGTAATATGAAGTTGGTTATCAGCTGTCTCACTTAAGCCTGGGTTTTCTTATCCAGCTACGCTCATGTTCATGTAAAAGATGCAGAGTCATTTATTACAAGCAACTTTGTCCGAACAATGAATTAAGTTCATAATATGATATGAGAAGAAAAGCTGATATCTGCTGAGACAGATGAGTTACATTCAACAATGTTGAATGTAACTCTAAGGCTAAAGATAAATTGTAAATATTTATTTATTTAGGTTATTAATGAGTATTTTCTTTGTTTTTTGTCAAACAATTATGGACCATGTGATTTAGATTTTAAAAAGTTAATATTAATAAAAAAGTTAATAAAGTTAAAGTTAATAAAAAGTTAGATTGATGTAAAGTAGATAGTAAAAAGGTAATATTAGCTGCCAAAGATGAGGAGAAAAGATAAATAGTTAAGGTTAGATGAGTTCAGTCTGTATGAAATTATATTTTATAATTATGGAAATATTGAACAGTGTGTGGATAATTTTTAAATAAAAGAGACTTAAACTAATCAGAGATATACAGTATTGTGATAAACTCTCCCCCCCAAAATTCTGTGTTTGTGAGAATCTCTGTTTTTAAAACAGAGTGGATAAAAAATATCTGCTGCTCTTTAGTATGTTTTTCTTGTCCTTAAGATCCTATAGATCAATGACTGATTTTTCTGTCATTTGATTTTTGTTAGGTTGGCTGTGAGAGGTTTTGATCTGTTAACATCAGACTGTTAGTCCTTCAGAAAAGTTACCATGACGATTCTTTACTTTATAAGCAGTGAACCACTTTCTTAGGTCTCATAAATCTGAGTTAAACCTAAAGTTACCTTGAATACTGCAAATCCTGCTTCATAGAACAGGCCCCTGGTCGCCTGTTCTCTTTTTTAGTAAATTGTCTTATATTCGTGTGTGTGTGTGTGTGTGTGTGTGTGTGTGTGTGTGTGTGTGTGTGTGTGTGTGTGTGTGTGTGTGTGTGTGTGTGTGTGTGTGTGTGTGTGTAGACTGTCCATCCTTCAGGGTCACGTGGTGTTGGCAGTGCGTCAGCAGTACGTTGACATTGGCGACCAGGTGGTAACCCTGGGAGACGGGGACGAGGTGGCTGTTGTGCCACCTCTCAGTGGAGGATAGAACACAACAGATAAAGTAAGTGTTAGATTTAAAAGATCAAGGCCATGGTGGCCTCACAAAACATGCTTTTGGCCTCGTGAACATGATACCCCAAGTCTGCCTTTAGGGAATTTCTAAAAGATTTTTAGAAAATGAGACGTAAAACACCTAACACACCTTTTTTTCCAGAGATGTCAGAGGAGCGGAGAGACATCCTAAAGCTGAGTCGTGATTGGCTGCCTGTTCAGGAAGTGGTGGATGCCGTCAGCAGTGACTCCTGTGGAGCTGTTTCAGTGTTTATAGGTTTACAATTTATTGTAATAATTTATTCACAGCTGCAGAAATAATTTACTTTATACACAGATGTTTCTATTTAATGTGAAACATTCTGTCTGCAAATTATATCTTCCAAAAAAATAATGTTTTTTGGACAATACCTTTTTAGAATGCCATAATATTTTAAGAAACAATATGTTACATTTCAGGGGGGGATTTATATTTGAAGGAAAATATCAATGTGATAAAGTCATAATAGTTCTGGAATAAAGTTATAATTTAATGTTTCAAGACAGTTATGATATTTTTGTGGGGGGAGTATATTTGGATGTCATTATATTTTAGAGGGGGAAAAATGTAGTGTTAGATTTGGCTTTAGGGGCTCGGGACTGAATATGTCAATGAGTGTCCTCACAGAGACAGAAGAATGTGTGGTGTGTGTGTGTGTGTGTTTGTAAGTAATGTATGTGTGTGTGCGCATGTGTGCAGGTACAACCCGTGAGGATGAGGTGGATGGCAGGAAGGTGATTGGTCTGGAGTACGAGGCGTACGAGCTCATGGCCCAATCTGAGTTCATTAAACTGTGTGGTGACATCAGAGAGCGCTGGCCAACTGTTACGCATATCTGTGTCCACCACAGGCTGGGGTGAGGCGTTAGCACTACTAATGCTAACTGCTTACACTAACTAGTGGTTTGACAGTTTGGTAATAATATTACAAAAAGGGTTGATGCTGCAGCTGAGGGAGGGTGAAGGTCAAACTCATCTGTGAACTTCTTCCCTCAGGTGGGTAAAGGTGGGCGAGGCCAGTGTTGTCATGGCGATTTCGTCACCTCATCGCCATGACAGCCAGCAGGCGATCAACCACTGCATCAGCCAGCTGAAGGCCAACGTCCCAATCTGGAAGAAGGTAGCGACCTCAGGAGCCGGTCGTGATTATTGATGGGCGATGATGTTTGTTTGATTCTTGATCATGTGACTCTGATCAACAGGAGGTGTATGACACGCAGGAGGCAAGCTGGAAGGAGAACTCTGAGTGTCCCTGGTCAGATCACAGTAAAGTTCAGAGCGAAAACCTCAACGTTAACATGTCGGTGTGAGCTGCTGCAAATAAAGGGTAGAATGTCTGAAAGAAACACTAAAGTTATCGATCTTTGATTATTGGTCTCTGTTTGTGTTGTGGAAGTCTGAAACAACACAGACTTTGGTGTCAGGTAAGTTAGTGAGGAATATCTCAGTCAGTTCTTCATCGGACCAGACTTAATATTACTCTACATTAATATTAATCAACACATATGCTATGCAGGATGTAGGACTGACATCAACAAAGGATCAAGATTTGTTTGGTCAACTGGAAGAAAAAAAGTCTGCCTGTATGTGGTTGATAGGTATACCCTGGTCCTGACTCTTCAACCAAATGATTTTAACAGTTATATCTGGAAAGATGCCACATTAGAAAATCTGATGTAATCTAACTTTTGTGATATGATATTACATCAGAAAGTAACCAGAAAAAAAGCAAAGCCTTCACATTTGCCTTTATAATGTTGAGAAACAGACCTTAAAAATGTTGGTGTATTTCTTCAGAATGGTAGCAGTTTTATTATGTCAGCTATCTGATTTGGTGACTAACTCTTTCCGCCTTCCTTTTTATGGGGAAACTGAGATCAGTCAGACTCAAGTGTGGTCTGAGCTTACCAGGTAGCTTGTGCTTGTAATGCCTATGTGCTGGTGACATTATAGTGACCGGAAGCATAATATATGACTGGTCAGTCTCTCCTACTGTCATGAAAACTATATCTTGGGAACTCCTTGGAATTTCTTTAAATTTTACACAAATTTTGGACTCAAGGATAAACTGATAATGGTATAAGTGGTCAAATGTCACTAACCTCACAAAACATGGTTTTGACTATACCCGGGAATGCACTCTCTATTGCATAATATACTCAATGCTATTTATTCATTCTCTTTAAACGTCTCACTACATACTGTATTTGAGTCTGGAAATGGATGTAAACTAAACTTGTAGTCTAATCGCTAGCAAAAGTGAATGCTTCATTGCATTATGTAATTTTCTAACTAATTTTATGATGTCATAGTGATGTCATGATGATGTCATTCCTATCATATGATCATGAGTTATTTTTCAATCTATATCCATTTTATGTCATGTCTACAATCCTATGGGATGCAGAGATACCTGCACGATTTAACTATGCATGATGTCAATTTGATCTACATGACGTCACTTATCGCATGATGTCATATGAAGGGGTATAAATTGTGATAAGTGTTAGGACCATATTTTTATTAACCTGAGAATTATGAGATCTAAAGTGAATCATCTGGAGAAACTCTCCTCAGTAATATTCCCACCAGGTTTGGTGAAATTCTGTTCATGTGCTGTTGAGTTATTTTATCCACACACACACACACACACACACACACACACGGACTGGGGTGGAAATAATAGCCTCCTTGCCTAGGACGAAAAGAAATGTCCAAGTCTGCATGTATTGGATAATAGTTTGTTTCTTTTGTTCTGCATTAAATAAAACAAATATAGACAAATTAAGTAAATTACATTTATACCTTGACCTCAATTTGAGACATGATCCTCAGAATATCCTATACACCAACTTGTACACTTAAACAAATAAGAACAGCACTGCAGGAAAAAGCTTTTAGGCTTTTTTTGTTGGTCATGGGTTTAAAAACTAAAAGCAACAAACTGTTGGCTGAATGTAGTGAAGTAAAGAGGCTGATATTTCCCTCTGAATAATGGAAGTAGAGTATTAACAAACAAGTATATACAAGCCTAAATGGAAATATGAATGTTTGGATAAAGTAAGAACTCTAAGTGCAGTACTTGGGGAAAGGGTATTTTCATTTTTATTTTTATTATAATGTTTGATGTTTTTCCCTCTGTGACCGACAGGGATCGCTAAAAGACAAGTGATGAAAACTGAGGACGCATGAACCTGAAAGTGAAACCAAAGAGCAGACAGGTCTTCAGCACTAAATCCAGAGGGAGAACTAAGTCAGAGGAGCTGCGTCATGAAGGTAAGTGTCTTATTTTGTACATCAACAGTAGATGAAGAGGCCAAAGGAAAGCTAGGAATGATGGCAGGGGCTTTACAGTTGGTGACGTTGTGACACTTCACCACTGTCGCTGTGGTTTTTCTAAATGAGACGTGGGAAGGTTTCTACCTATTCTCTCCCACACGCGCACGGTGACCGTGTGGGTTGGATGTGCAAACACAAACCAACACAACTAATCAACATATCAGCTTAGCAAGTTTCCATAAGTAGATGAAACCAGGAATTGATCATTGACGATCGTTCCACCAATCAGCACCACGCAGTACATCAGAAAGCGGAAGATCGTTGCCACATGTTGTACTCTCTCCCCATGGTGGACCAGACTGTTGAGGGGACTGGTCTGTATCTTAGTTTATTAAATATAGTTTTCTGTTTGCTGTTAGACTTTTCATACCCAAAACATGTCCATGTAACAGAAGCTCCTCCTCTAAGTAGGTACGAGATCTCCATTGGGACTCAGAGAGCTTCTCCTCTTCAGAATTACGCCTGATTAGAACAAAAATAAAACTCTGCCTTCAAAGAACAATAAACACCTCAGGCTTCGCTAGGGGTGCGTGCAGTGTGTGTGTGTGTGTGTGTGTGTGTGTGTGTGTGCAGAATGTTCACTCAAGGTCTCAAATAATGCACAAACTAATGGACTAATGGAGACAGTCAACTGAATAGAGATTGTTTTACTTTTCTGATTGTTTTTTTAGTTGTTTTAGTGTTTCAGTCTTAATATATCACCACCAGAGACTATGTCTAAATAGCTAACTTTAGGTGTCTTGTATTTTTGCAGTTTATCACAGACATCACTGTCATCATTGATGAAGCTGATTACACAGAGCCTGGAAGATTAAGGAAGATTCTTAAATCTTACAGTGCTGAGAAAGAAGGTACCTGCTACAGAGTGGGAGGGACCTATGAGGAACTGGAACACCTTTCAGTCCAACTATCAGCAGTGAAACATTCCATCAATTCTGCCACACATGGTCAGCAAGATGCTTCAACTCATATCAAATCGATGGATGTATCTGCGGTTGTTATGACCTACATTCAGGAAAAATGTGCAAAAGAACTCAACAAAATTCAAGGGAACAGTTTTGTCTTTGAAACCCAGCCTGAACACAGAACAGTGCACAATAACCCCAGTGGCACAGTGCAGGTGATTATAAGACCACAGGGTGTCTCCGCACACCCTGTTCATGCTGATTATGTCAGACAAAGATTCATCACATTCTACCAGAGAACTGCCTCTGACCTGCAGGTCACTTCTGTCCCCGTGAGTCCACATAAACACGAAGACCTACAGATGACGTTTCCCCGTATCCTTTTTAAACCCAGCCACGGATATCCAGTAACAGCTACAGGGCCCTTTCTGCACATTGCTCAATTGAAGAAGTTCCTTTCACAAAATACACAAAGTTCAAGCAAGAGTCCAGTGAACAAAGGTTCAACAGACACTCCAAGCAGTAGAACCCGGGGTCCTCAGCCTACACAAGACAAAGATCCTGAAGATGAATTATGTCCAATCTGTATGGAACCAATAGCGATTAAGGAGAAGCAAACCCTGCAGTGCAAGCATTCCTTCTGCAAAGACTGTTTGGAAAAAGCTTATAAATATAAGCCTGTATGCCCCACATGTGGAAAGGTATATGGTACTTTGACAGGGACACAACCTGATGGAGGCAAAATGAAAGTCTACAGAAACGACTCATCTTTACCTGGATATGAGAAATATGGAACAATTACTATCTACTATGACATTCAAAGTGGCATCCAAGAGGTAAGTCTCATGATACAACACTAAATGGTTTGAATTTTTAGTGTAGCACTGAAACCTGTTAGCAGAATTATGCAAAATTTCCATCAAACATGTTTAACAGGCAGTTTGATGTTGTTTTTTTTTATGACAAATAAATAATTTTATTTAACTAGACAATGATGTGGAGGAATCTTTGGCCTTAGCAGTGGTATGCCTTCTACTGAGTGCGATTCTAGCTTAGACTGCATTTACTGATGGCCCGATCATTCCTAGTTGTCGGTGGTGTAGCATTTACCAGCAGTATTCTACATAAACATTATTTTTTTCTCACCCTGTTCTTCTCATTAATGATGAGATTTCTTAAATCATAACACTGGAAAAGAAATCAATCACCTGCTGGTGGAAATCTACCGACTCAATTTATATGGCTAATTAGTTAGCCTGATATATTATATTATTGATATATTATTATTTTTGGGATTGATAAGGACAGGGTTTGGAGTTCCTGTATTTGGTCTTTTCCACTCTTATTTGATTCTCTTTTCTTTCTCTCCTTTTTGTACTAAGACATTATTCTACTAATTATAGTAAGAATTTTATCAGCATTAGTATGTGTCTTGAAAGTTCTTATTTCCAAATGATATTTTTGATAAATGAATGATTAATTGATTCATAAATAATGTGGACTCCGAGTCGCTCTTAGCCACATAATAATGGACAGCTTGGCAGAACATAATCAAGCAGAGAAACATCTTCTGTCTGTCTGCAGAAGGAGCATCCTAATCCTGGTCAGCCATTTGAAGGTGTATTGCGCATGGCCTATCTCCCAGACTCCTCAGAGGGCAGGAGGATCCTGGAGCTGTTGAGACGTGCCTTTGACCAGAGACTCACCTTCACTGTGGGTCGCTCCACCACCACTGGCAGGAACAACATAGTCACATGGAATGATATTCACCACAAAACCTCAACACACGGGGGACCAACTTGGTGAGGACACTTTACATTTTATGGATGTATATCACACACCTGTGACCCCCATTGGGATTGCTCGATTATGGCAAAAAACATGATTATGATTATTTCGGTCAATATTGTGATCATGATGGACTTCAAAGAAAAATACATAATTTTGGCGCCCATGTTAACAGATTGTAGAGTGTTCCCTGCCTGAGTGAGCAGTGCAGCTCAGCAGCAGCTCTTTACCTCACGCACAGCTCACAGCAGAATAGACAGAGAAAATGTAGATTTCAATATTTTGGCCCTAGTTGTTGTTAATGTAGTAAGAAACTTATTTTTACACTAAACAGGCATATTTTGTTCCCCACTTAAGAGAAGGACATATGCACCCCAAGATGTGAACGATAACTCCTCTTTTGCAGGCTGGAGAGTTTACATTACACAATGTCACAAATACTGTAAATCTCAAATATTTATTTTTTATTTCACAACATGAAAGCACTTTATGCTACTTCATAATTCTACTCTGATACATTTCAGAGAGAATTATGTATGTTATACTGCATTGCATTTATTTAACAGCTTCCTTTAAAATGAAGATTTCAAACAGTAGATAATATCACAAGCTGTTAAAAAATGTTGTTAAAGACTTTATGAGTTGTTTCGGGAAAAGAATTCTTCTGAAATAGAATTAAAACATTTTCAAATGTCTGTTGTTAAAAGCTTTTTACATCTGAAGTTCTCAAATGCTTTAATAATCCAGTAACTCACCTCAAATCATAGAGAGAAACAAGCTCTCACGATATATATAACATCTCTGTATATAAAACAGTTTATAATGTATTTTACTGTAGCTTCACTTGCTGCTTACACAGCTGATTCAGTATAAATGATCCAATGATTTCATAGAGCTTAATAAAATAATATAATCATCAGTCAAACAAGTACTTTTACTTTCAAACTTTAACCCCAGTTAACTAGCCTGTATCTGACTGATACAAAAACGTTTTGAGATTAAATGTGCCCCTGAAAACGTTCATCATGTGACCAGTTATGTACACCAGGCCAGTGTGAACAGGAAGTAGATTGTCTACTCTGCAGTTGGTTGCTTAGTTACAGAGACTACTACAAACGAGCAACAGCGATGCTGAAAAGTAAGAGCCATTTTCACAAGACTGTCAGAGAATGTGCAAAGACTTTCCCCAGTTTGTTTTCCACATATAAATAACTTAGCAGGAGATTATCTGCTCAGACGCATTCACAAGAACAACAACACAGCCTGAGCCGCGCTGCTTGCGCAGGCATTGTGGACGCTCCCATCCGATTACATGGGCGCTGAAATGCAAAACATTCCTCGTCCCACACGGCAATTATCTGGGACTAAATGAATAACGTCCAGGGCTAAACCCTGCTATAGTGTCCTGGCATTTAGTTGAGTTAAGACTTTTATTTGAGGGAATACAGTCGTACCACAAACCCACATGGCAGCACCACTGCAGACATGCAGCAGAAATGCTGCCTGTGAGAACAAGAGATGACTGCGACACACAGCAGAACCACAGCCCGGTGTCATGAGGCAAGACAAAATGAGAGAGCCTCATTGCAAAACTAAACGTGGGATGATAATCGTTTTATGTCGATTACTTTGTTTTCATAATTGTTGGAAGCCATAATCGTAATTCAAACCACCGACCTTCTGATTAGAGGTCAACCTCTCTACCCCCTCAGCCACAGCCACAAATCACATATAAAATATGTATATAAAAAAAATATATATATAAAAAAACTGAAATCTGTGTATCTATGACCTAAATGTAATCATCTGTTCAGAAGTCTTGGGATTTTACTGGCAGCATGCTACAGGGCTAACGACCAGCAATCATGCAAGTGTACAGATTTTCATTGACTATGAAACTGTCCATATAAAGTCATTTAATTTCTGTCATTGTCTTTGCAGCTATGGATACCCAGATCCGGATTACCTCAGCCGAGTTGGAGATGAACTGAAACTCAAGGGAATTGACTGAGTTTCTGTAGAGTTTGTTATCACATGAATAGACTAACAAGCTCATGTAATCTGTTAAATGACAATATTATCTCTACAAAGTTATGTACAAACATCTTCCATCTTAAAACCCACATATATAACAAAACATAAGATACTATACTGATACTATAGAAATGATATTTGAAAATGAATGGCTAAAACTATTGGTCTGTTTAAGGTAAAACTCTATAATGTGTAAGCAGTGTAATATCATGCTAACACAAAGCCACCATTGTTTTCTTGTTATATGGTAACTTGTGTGTCTAATGTTTTTAAGTTCATTGTATTTCTTCACAGCATGTGAAGTACTGGTTAAATGATTTGTTGTTGAGTCGAAAGGATTTTACCATTAGGCCTGTCAGCTGTATTCCACTGAAGCATATATACCTTGCCTGAAACCCAGGTATACTTGTTGGGTGAATGGCTGTGTTGCTGTGCTGCCAGTGACTTGGTGTTGGTTTCAGCTCATGTAGGTTGACAAATAGACCCGGACAGAAATGAAACCATCTTTATTGTGCCCATGCCTTTCCTCACTTGTCTCTGGACTCTGACAGGGGGAGGATCATGATTGCAGCCAATCAAAAATGACAAACAAGTGATCATGACAACTTACCGCCATTTACTTTTAATGTGACATTGAACACGTGACAGATCCCACGTTAAGTTACATTTCTGCACATTTCCTCCTTCAAAACCTATTTCAGCCCAGCTCTTCTCCTTCTGAAACATGGACATTTATATTCTGCATGTCCATGTGTTTGCTAACTTTCAGAATTTTTTACTGGTAAATGCATTTACATGAACAAATGGAGGCACATTTACATTTTTAGTTAACATATGTTATTTAGTCAACCGTGAAATTGACCAAAGCAGCTGCTGGGACCTTCCAGAGTGCATATACTGCATATAGTACGTATACTTAATTATTATGTCACAGTAAAATGGTGAATATGCAGTCACTTTATATCTTTAATTAAGACAATTTGTACAGAATTGCTTTCATAAATTCTGTTTACCTCCACAGAAATTGGGTAATGATAAACAAATCACCTCGATTGCCTTGGTGAGTGTGGTGAAATATCCCAAGTGGTTTGAGCTTTGTAAGTCAAAGGACAAAGTTTGATGCTGAACTTGCATGTTTTTTAAGATAGTGGTAGGTCAACAGCTGCTAATGCTAACATTGACTATGTAACAAAAACTTAAATATAAAATTGAATTTGTCTAATTGGTAAATAAGGTTCCATTGAAACCCAACAAAACAATTAGCGCACACACAGTGCTCACAGACCTATGTCCTTATAAAATCAATAAATTAGCTTTAACTGTTCCTGAATCTTTACCTGGAAAGTTGTGTTCAAGGGTCAAGAATGTTCAAATATAATGAAAATCTGTTGTGTGATTAGGCCCTTCCAAGCCCTTGGTTTATTTTATAGGGTCAAAGAAAAACATAGACTAGAGGTCCCATTTATTTAGATAACATAAATAATCTCTCATATTCAAACCACTACTTCAGGTGATTTTCAGTTGCCTAAACCTGGTGGTCACCCCCTCTCCCACAATAGTTGGCTGCAATCCCTCCCGGCCCTTTGCTACATACATCAGAAGGAGGTTATCTGTAATCAGCCATGTCTTACACAAGATCCATGAGCCTAATTAGCAAAAATTGTGTTTAAACAGAACAGTTCAACAAATCTGAAAAGAAAATGCATACAATTATTTGAGGGAATATGGAATTAAGAGCAAAGTATAGTGAAAAGGCTGTGGTAAATGTTTTAGAGTTGAATATTTTGAAAGATGGTGTAATTGTAACAAAATGTCCTTGGAATTTGTCTGATAAAAATACATTGTGTATAAATCAATCTCTTCTTCTGATTCTCTTTGTTGAGTGCATTTGATTGGTCATCAGATTTTTGGGAAATTGAGTAGATTTATTTTGAGAATAGTCATAAGGAACAGGGGTCTCATTTATAACCATTGCATACGCACAAAACGGGGCCTGAAACGTGCGTACGCCACTTCTCACGCAAACGTTGGGATTTATAAAGACAAACTTGACGGGAAAATTTGCGCATTTCCACGCAGGCTCTGACCCATGCGTACGAACCTTTTGGAGACGGGAAAGTGGCGGCGCAGACGTGAGGTGGTGAACTGAAGCCAGATTATTGATCCACTTCATCATGAACATTAAAACCAACAGCTTTAGTTGTGCTTGCGCGACATATCTCTTCCACACGAACCTTTTAATTGAAAAATATATAAAACAACTTACAGCAAATTACGTTTGGATTCCATTAAACAGCGGAGTTACAGAGCTGAGTCATTAACAGTTTTTAACAATATCTTCTAACACTGTGCGTGTATCATCAAATCACTGCAGTGAACGTGTCTGTGCCATCAGGCGCACAGAGACCTGGAGATCACTTCCAAGAAATGAAGAAAAACTATTCACTCCAATGGAGTGGAGGTGAGGATCCACTGATGTGAGGGAATCGGTCCGGTTGCTCTAAATAAATCAATACTGTGGTGACACTGGTGCGTGATGCTGCGTGATGTGTGCACGCGAATGGAAGGATGAGGAGGAAACGAGGGTTCAGCGATATCTGATCAGCTGGTATAGATTCTATTGATCTGTGATCTGTGATCTCTGAGCTGAACTGAGTCCAGTATCACACAGATCGACCGACGGAACCGAACCATCCCAGTACAAACACGAGCATATAATAACAATTATGTTAATTTATATAGATTGAGGACATGTCTCTGAATTCTTGCAGTTTTGGATGATTAAAATACGAACATGAGATACAAAAAGTTCCCTCAAATTCTGAGAGGGTGGTTTTTTTGCCTCCACCTTTGAATTGGATCTTTTTTTATTCCAGGCTCTGTTCTTTCTATCGTCCTCACTCTCACTCACTGTGTTATCCACAGCAGCAGCAGAGTATCAGTGTATTCCCTTTATCACTGCTGTCCCATGAAATCGCTCTTCACCTCCACCTCACTAACAAACACCTCGATGTCAGTGTCAGAAAGTTTCGCTTCCTCTTCTCATCGCTTGATGCCGTGACTCTGTCATGACTCGCCGTGGAAACCCATTGGTCAGCAGCATCATTTAATATTCATGAGGTGCTTTGCATTGACCATTTACTGTTGAATGTGGGCGTGTAGAGGGCGGAGTTTGAGGCAGATCCAAGTACGAACGTTTCCAGGTGGACTGAATTGTAAAGTGAACATTGTGTTCAGGTGTGCGTGCGCATGGTTTTATAAATCAGAATTTTCTTTTGCGTACGCCATTTCAGGCTTTTGTGCGCACGTACACTTTTAGTATGAATCCCACGCACTGTTTTATAAATGAGACCCCAGGACTTTTGAGAACACAGGAAGTTTTTAACTGTTTAGTTCAGTTTGCGATAGATAGGGAACCTCCAGCCTTAAAATAAAAAGCAAGTCATAACATTTTTGTTCAGTGATAACACATACTGACAAGCTTGACCAAATCTGAGACAGTCAAAGCCATAGACAGTAAACTTGGACCCTTGTTCCTATCTTTCTACTATAGCACACAATCTTTGGGCGCTGATGATTTGACCGAAGTCTGACAGAAATCTATCTGCAGCTGATTTCTTTGCCAACTTGTAATACCATTCTTGTGAAGATGTCACATCTGTCAACCCGCGGTAACCCCAACACTGACCTTTTCCTCCTGATGTGCCTTTGTTCTTTCCCCATATTAATGCAGTTTTGATGAATGCAGCACCTGGCAATGATACCAAAACTACCCTGGAAGTATACACTGTTATCTGCTACAGAGATTTTCTAAGGGATGAGCCTGTGATTGCAGTATTATAAAAATAACACATCACCCTGCACCTCCTCAAGTGAAGATTGATACACTCTATATGTCATACCCACTTGACAGGTTGTAACTTCGTATCAGCATCCACTGCAGAGAGCCAAGAGACTTTGAAGGGACACGTTAATGAACAGAACCCCCATCTCCTGGCAACTACAGTTCTCCAGTGTTATACCCACGTGACATAAACAATGGTGACCTCCCTACTTCTTCTAGATGCCACTCCCTTAGGCCATGTGGTTGGATTAGTGAACTCTGTGATGACAGACATACTAGAGTTGCCACATGGACAGGGACTCCCTTCTTTCATGGACAAATGCCAGCTTCTACCCTCCTGTGTTATAAAAGAACCAAACATGAGTTTCTTCAACCTTACCTGGGATTCCTTAATGCCTTGTCGTTGGAGGAGCCTAACAATTCTATGTTACTTAGGTCATCTTTTTAAAACTACCTTGGGGTCATTGCCCCAGGCCTGCCTCCACTCTATTGGGGGAGGGTTCTATTAAACTTCAAAGATTATTGAAGTTTGTATCTTATCACATTTACCTCTTGTAAGTACTTTAACTTTTTAGAGATCTGGCAGATCTGTGTCTGCATTGTACAGTACACTGGGCACAAAGAAGTATTCAACATGTTTCTGTATTATTTCCATATAAATGGAAAAGAAAAACAAATTAAAATGATCCAAAATTATTAAATTAAGATTAATAAAGAGATATTTAATGAAAAGCATCTTGATTACCCCATGGTGGTTGTAATGTAGGTCATTAACCCTGGCTACAAATGACATCACTAGATCACTCGCTTAGGACAGCAGCACCCGTATCCAGGATATTTTGGCTTAACTTAAGTATGGTGAGCAGGAGTGGAAATGCTTTATCTGTCTTTATTTACAGTCCAATGTGATGAAAAAATAACATGAATCCAACTTGCCATTTTTGGAATCACTGCAGAGTTTGATACGGCTTTTTCAAGCCATGCATGGCCCTCCCAAAGGTTAGGTATTTGTTTAGACAAGGTGTTTTGGCTAAAACCAGCTGCGAGTAGCATCATTTACACCATAATCTTCACTATCATCTGACCCCTGCCAAAAAGATGCAGATTCAGCCATCGCAGTAGAGGTTAGTATGATATAAGAGTTCAAAACCTTTAAATGGCCCCAGAGATGTTACAAAAAGGTAAGTGGTTTATAATAAGAGATAGGTTCCCCATGTCACGTTTTGAGTTTTGTATTTTTAAATACAGTGTATCATATCAATAAAAGGTAATGTACTATTGTATTGTAGTTTTTGAAATTGTTGAACTAAATAAACCCTAGACCTCTCCCTGTTCAGAATTCCCCTTCATCAATTATTTGATTCATCATACAAGACAAATCCAGACCGATAAATACACTATCCCACGTAATTACTTAATTTTTAATTATACACTAACAAGGGAAAGTATGTTTCTATTTGGATTCTGGGTCTGCTTTCTTAAGTTTGTTCCTGTAATGAAAATCTTTCAGTGCAATCCTCAACAGCCCCTCATATACATTTTAGACAGAGTTATTGTATCAAGGAACTGGGAGCAAAAACAAAATCATTACATTGGAACCAGACTAAGTTACGTTTGGTTTCAACTGTTACCTTTCAGATATTGCAGGCTTGAATGCTGAATATAAACTGTTTGATATTTACCATTTTGATAGTGCATCAGCAATAGAGATAATCTCAATCAGAGTCCTCCATCAAAATTAACCATTTTTCATAAACTGCTGGTCAGAGGATATGTAAAATAACATGGCCTGTATACAATTAATTTTATCAGTAATATGCATTAAAGCTACAATGTGGAACTTTTACTCTTTTTAGTTGAACATATGCTTCAATACTGACAATATCTTAATGTGTAGAGGTGCTATTAGAGGCTTCTGTGAGCCACTCATTGAAGGGCCTGGCCAGAGCAGTGTTCCCCTCCAAAATGACTAAGCGAGCAATTTCCTACGTCAGTTGAGACAGAATGACGGAGCAGGGAGAGGCAGGGGTGGGAGAAGCAGAGTTGAGTGTTTTGTCTTTGAGTCTCATACTAATGATAGCTTAATATATTATCATTTGAACATTTAATGTGTAGTGCATTTCTTTTCCCCCCCCAATCATAATATTTTTACAGGGGTTTTGAGAGGCAAGTAGGAATGAATCTGGTGATCCATTTTCTAAGTGTTTGAATTAGCAATGGGTGAGGAATACGTTTTTGTTTTGTAATACTCGTTTTGGCCTCAAGAGGCTTGGGTGCTCCCCAGTCAAAATAGGACTAAAGGCATTCGTTTTTTTCTTCCAGGTGTTTTTTAATCTGTACATGCACTAGAAACACAAGTTACA
This sequence comes from Hippoglossus stenolepis, assembly GCF_022539355.2. Taxonomy (NCBI): domain Eukaryota; kingdom Metazoa; phylum Chordata; class Actinopteri; order Pleuronectiformes; family Pleuronectidae; genus Hippoglossus; species Hippoglossus stenolepis. The sequence continues at coordinate 1,025,674 of NC_061491.1, forward strand.
TATTTTGTGCGAGTATGGGACATTACTGTCAATTTCTTTCTTTAGCAACTCATGTATTTAAATTTTCCATTGAAAGTAATGTAACGTAACTTGCTAAAACACTCAATAGGTTATGCATGGAGTAATTAAAAAATCACCTAGAAGACATGAATGGTTTCAGGCCTGTTTAGACTGTGACAGTGGTGCAAATAACCCTTTGTTTAACCTCTTCTAAACACAGGAGAGACAACTGTTTTTGCAAATGCAAATGTTTTTCTCCCTAGTTTCTCAGGGCTTGCATACTGTTTTTCTATCAGCCATATCAATTCTGCATGTGAGCGATTTATATTATTTCATCTAAACAATTGTTTGCACAATAACTTAAACCTATAAACCTAATTTTTTTTTCTCCAAATATTGAATAGAGCTGAAGTAAATGGAATGTCGCACATCATACAAGTCAGCTTTCCATCTTCCATTATCTGTACATGCACATTTAGGCTTGTTTAGGTAATTTACAAAAAAGAATAAATCATATAGCCTTAACAAGAAGGAATGGTCCTTCAGGTTGCGCAGTGGCTCTATGGTTAGTAGGGCTGGGCGATATGACTTCAAATCAATATCGTGATTATTTCAAACTTTACCTCTATTACGATCAATTCATTTATGCCCCCCCACTGGATCTTGATCTGACCACCCCACGCATGAGGAACATTACTCAGCGCCAGTCAACGATTCTGCTCATCTGCTCTTTTTTCGAATCATTCACATGTAGAACTAATCTTTATAGTAACCTGCTGAATTCATATTTAAATCAAAACAGGGTGTCGCTTTTCCTGCAACAAAGAAGTTAAAACATCCCGTTGGATCATAATTTGCTGGAAGAATGTCTCTTATGTCTGCAGGAGTGTGTGTGTCAGTTTCTCTTCACACATTTTTTAGTTATTAATCGATGTCGGATTACGAATCCGGATCGTTCCGGTCACTTTAACTCTGATGTCCTGGCTGTGCATGTCACATTATGCATTGTGTTGTGCGTAGCAGGTGACCTGCGTGCCCAGAGAATGTTGGCCTTTTTTCAAGGTGTTTAAAGTCTCCTTAACTCTAGACGGACTCAAACAAACACACAGTAATCTTCCAAGTCCTGTACGTGTCCTAATAACTTCTGATAAGTGTTTTTATTGTTAACGTGTCAATGTGAGGACGGCACGGTACAAGGTACCCGGACCGCAGCAGCAAAAGGTATGTAGAAGAGACCTGACAGTTCGTGAATGCACACATTGGGTATAGTATTAACCAAATTAACCGACATGAGCAAGATTAAGTCGGTTAGAGGTTATAAATGTCATTTTGATAAATTTTTGGTTAATTGCCCAGCCCAGAGTATAATTTCCCTCAAGTGCCCTTGTGGTTTTCCTCAATGGTCCTTTGACCTGACCCTGCAGGTAAGGTGACCTATAAACTCTAAACTCTCTGCAGGTCTGAATGTTTCTCTGCTTCTACGTGTCAGCCCTGTTATATACTGGCAACATTTCTATGTAGCTGGGACAATCTCGTGTATTTATCCATTATAATGGATGGATGAGATGGATTAAGAAAATGGACAGAGTAAAAAATTGGAATTTAAAAATGTTGAAAGTTCACAGTACTAGTTAGAAACTTTTGGATCTGACCATATTAGTTTTTCCCCAGTACTTGATATAAAAGTAAAACAATGCTGTGACAAATCATATCCTTACATATCACATTTGGAAGAAGATACCGATTTAAAAACTTTCATGCCTATGTATTATTAGGTGTGTTAGGATGGTACCTCAAGTAACATCTGCCATACATACCGTACCTCGAACTGTGTTAAAGATATACCCCATAGAAAAGAAAGAGGATATAAATCAACATCTCGATTTCAGCCACACCCATATCATCACCAACCACTTCATTTAAAGTTCCATATTATTATTAATTTTTTTAGCAAAAGTGAACACATAAAGGACAGGTGGGGAAAGGGACCATGGCGGATTAACAAGGACAGTTATCTGGAAGTAAAAGAAAATGAGATAGACAGGAACAAGAATAGAGCGCAGCCCATTCCAAAAGTCCAGGCTGGGGTAAACTGTAAGTCAGTTAAGTCACCATATTGGTGTCAGTATTGTGATTCCCACCTCAATGCACAATGCCACTTGAATGCCACAACTGCTTTGCTGTCCTTTTTGTAGTGAACTTATTTGGTGAAGGCAGCCACCACAGCCCATACCAGCTCATTGGTGTTAGCCTTCATGCTCTCCCCCTCGGGCTCCAGTTCCAACAGCTGCCGCACTCTCTTCATGGCCAGGTCATATTGGTCGTCTAGCAGTGGGGCAAAGGCATTTTCCAGGACATCGGAGGAATGAGCTAAGAAGATGAGTGCGAGCATCCGCTTGTCCATTCGATGAGGGTCATTCACCCACTTGTCCAGTACAGCCTCCTGGACCTTCTTGATGAGGCGCTGCTTGATGTTGTTGTTGGTCAGAGGATGTGTGGTCATATCAAAAAGCAGAAAGTTCTGCTTCTCAGTAGTGAGGACACCCTTCTCCACCAGGTTTTTGGCCAGCCGTTCACGGACATTCCTCAGTTGATAATGAAGCTTCAGGGGGTTCCACGTCTCTCCTAAAGATGAGCATATGGAAACATGCGAAAGTCAATGATGTTACAACATGCTTATGACAAAGGCTGAAGTGTGGAACTCAATTTGAAACTCTGCATTTACATGAGAAAAGTGCAAACCCATATCCCTATGGTATTTAAGAAGCCAACAGTTGAGACTGGGCCAAAGTGATAAACATACACATAGGTGTTTTTAAAGCTGTGGATATGCCGCCATATTCTGTTGTTTCGAACGCAGGTTTTAAAACAAACACAGAAAGTAGTCAAGCTCAAAATAGAGTCCACATTCTTCTCCAACAGAGCTGTCCTCTGCAAACAATGTCAACAAAAAACACTTGAAAATACAGTGAATCACACACAAGAGGCTTCTTACACAGCTGCTTGTGTAAATACAAATACAGTACACTTCAACATTTCATTTTCTAAATGCTGTACTTTAATGTATATTTAAATGTTTTGGTTTGCAGTGAACTCCAGACATCCGCTGGACATTCTCTAGACTGGCTTAATGTGTGAATGCAAATGTCAGAGTTAAAGCCTCTGGACTTTCTGCGGACTTTTTCCAGAAAACAAATATCTAAGGATGAAAAAGCAGTACCATACACGTAGAAGACACCAGTAAAGATGTCAAGACAGCTTTTGGTGATAAACAAAAAACATGTGATGCGGGGCGGCTGTGGCTGAGGGATAGAGCGGTTGCCCTCCAACCAGAATGTCGGCAGTTCGATCCCCAGTCTTCCCCATCTGCATGCCGAAGTGTCCTTGAGCAAGATGCTGAACCCTGAATTGCCCATCATAGAACTAAATTGTGCTGCTAATAGATGCACTGAATGAATGTGTGAAAAGAAAAGCGCTATATAAATACAGACCATTTGCCATCTCTGCTGTGGAATTTATACATTACGTCCTGCCTCTGCCTGCTGCTCCACCTCTCGCCTGAACGCTCTGAAGATTTCTGTGTTGTTTTGAACACATCTGAACAGAGAACTTCCTGCTGCGTTGTGCATGTGTAAGCCAACCTCCGGAGTAAGTCCGTACCCAATTCTCCGGACATCCTCCAGAGGTCTTGTCTAAAAACGGCTTAAGAATGACAGCCATTGTGAACTTATTACTTGGAAATCTCTCAAAACATTTACATCTGATCCCTCAGTCATAGTGACTTTGAAAGCCCAGAAAGATTATGTTTTTATCATCTTTGGCAGGGAGGCAGATTTTGACAAAAACGCTGGCCCTCTAATTTGGGACGCACCTGATACTTGCCAGCCACCCACCTGACCTGAGCCCAAAACACTGATGTTTCATTCCTTGTTTAATTCCTAGTGCTTGTAAATCCCAAGCATAATTTGGTGACAAACATCTTTACTGTCATTGCTGCAGCCTTACCTCTGACCAACACATGCAGAAGTTCGTACTTTAAAGCTGATCAGAAAAAATAAATCACTGTGATCAAAATACAATGTCTAATCAGCTGTTGTTTAACAGGCAGTTGGTGTATGATATTGTACACAAAAATGTGTTTTCATAATTCATACAAATAGCACTCAGTGTCATTGTATGCCGAAAATATTCGGACAGCGACACAATTTTCATAATTTTGGCCCTGTATGCTACCACAATGGATTTGAAATGAAATAATTGAGATGCTATTGAAGTGCAGACTTTGGGCTATTCCCTCGTTATTTCATCATCAATTAAGCAGGTAAAAGGTCTGGAGTTGATTTCAGGTGTGGCATTTTCATTTGGCAGCTGTTGCTGGGAATCCACAACATGCGGTCAAAGGAGCTCTCAATGCAAGTGAAACAGGCCATCCTTAGGCTGCGAAAAAAGAAAAAATCCATCAGAGAGCTAGCAGAAACATTCGGAGTGGCCAAATCAACAGTTTGGTACATTCTGTGAAAAAAGGAACGCACTGGTGAGCTCGGCGACACAAAAAGGCCTGGACGTCCACGGACGACAACAGCGGGTTGATGATCACAGTATCTTTTCCATGGTAAAGAAGAACCCCTTCACAACATCTAGTGAGGTGAAGAAGACTCTCCAGGAAGTAGGCGTATCATTATCCAAGTCTACCATAAAGAGAAGACATCACGAGAGCAAATACAGAGGGTTCACCACAAGGTGCAAACCATTCACAGGCCTCAAGAATAGAAAGGCCAGCTTAGAGTTTGCCAAAACACATCTAAAAAAGCCAGCCCAGTTCTGGAACAGCATTCTTTGGACAGATGAAACTAAGATCAACCTGTACCAGAATGATGGCAAGAGAAAAGTATGGAGAAGGCTTGGAACGGCTCATGATCCAAAGCACACCACATCATCTGTAAAACATGGTGGAGGCAGTGTGATGGCATGGGCATGCATGCTTCCAATGGCACTGGGTCACTAGTGTTTATTGATGATATGACAGAAGACGGAAGCAGCCAGATGAATTCTGAAGTACGAAAATTATTGCAATTCCTAAACCCTTCCTCCAATTTTGATGTAAATACCCTCAAATTAAAGCTGAAAGTCTGCACTTCAATAGCATCTTGATTATTTCATTTCAAATCCATTGTGGTAGCGTACAGGGCCAAAATTATGAAAATTGTGTCGCTTTCCAAATATTTCCAGACCTAACTGGAAGTTAAGTTGTACACTTACAGTCTAATCTTAAAACCACATGTGACATAAAGCTCAAAATTAAACTGTACAAATAGAAGGAGGCAGCATGGATCTGTTTTTTCTCTAGATTACTCTACAGATACACCACCACAATGAGGCTGTGATGCAGCTGAACTCACCACTGAGCAGTTCGATCCAGCTCTGCACAGTTTCTGGTGGTTGGGTGTCTTTGATGTGTTTCAGGGCTTCATCCAGTAGCACGTCACCTGTTGGAGCATCTGACTTACAAATTACCTGCGAATGATGACAGACAGTTACAACGTGTAGTAATCAGAGGACAGCTGCTGAAATCACTGCAGAATTTATCAAGGCCCCGCTCACATCACTGACTGATATTCACATGCAGTTCATTCACTCAACTAGATGTGTAACTATAATTAACTTTCTTGATGTTGATCGATATCTTCTTGATTGTTCTACTGTTGGTCTATAAAATGAGAAAACAGTGAACAATGCCCATCATTTTCCCTGAGGCCCAGACTGACTCTTAAAATGTCTGCTTTTGTTCAACCAACAGTCAAAACATCAATCAATCAAATTTTATTTGTATAGCCCATATTCACAAATCACAATTTGTCTCATAGGGCTTTACAATGCAAAAATCTTAATATAAGACACACTGCAACCTGATAAACAGGACATTGTTTTGCTTGATTAAAATACAAGATCTGTTGTCAATTAATTGTCTGTAGTCCTTAAAATAATAAAATGGAAAATGACTTTCCCAAAGCAAATTTATTCACTCTCTTTCACTCTGCAATTTAATTTTGTGTAACCCATAATGATGATAGGATATGCAAGTTACAAGCTACGATTTGTATAGGTTGTTGTTATAAGTCAGTTGCAGAGCGAAAGAGAGTGAATGAATTTGCTTTGGGAAAGTCATTTTCATGCTTGACATGCTCAAGCCCTAGCCCACATTAGTTAAGGAGATGGCAAAAAAAACCTTCTCTGAGCAAATTATCTAGTAAAAGCATAAGCAGAAAGAATGTCCTACCTTCCTGGCCAGCAGACTTTTCCTCCTCATGCCACACGTCTCCAGCTGGAGGCGTCCTCTCAGGGCCAGTTCAATCAGCATGCACCCTCGCAAACCGGATGAAATGCAGTCATTCCAGAACGAGGTGTAGCCCTACATTGTGGAAACACACACCAAGGACCTGGTTTGTCAGTTCCAATGAAATTACAAATCGGACAGCCAGAAGTATTCCTGATGGTTATGTGTATTGCCCTGGTGAGTCAAATCAGAGTAAACACAGAAAGTAACAACTTAAAGTGCTTTCAGTCACAAATACGTGTAGCACCCTCAGACGAAACAATATGAACACATTTTGTAGAAGATTGGCACCACATCTCTACTGACTGAACCAAACATTACAGCTGGCATTACATTCGGACAATAACGCCCTTATAAATGTGTTTGCTCCTTAGGGATCTGAATACAGACTGGATAATAAATTGAGACTGACTACTGCAAATTAGAATGTGAGCCATGTCCATCAGTAAACCAAACAGATGTTGCCTCATGCTTGATACTGACAGTATCAGCTTGCACATGGCAACAGTCTGGTCAAAATATATTGAAGAAAGATCCAACTATTATTAAAGCATATGACAAACTTATCCCCGATCAATCATTTAGAGTAAATTCCACAGCTTTGTCAGGAAATGTTTATGTGTCTACATCATCAAGTAATTTTTTGAATAGGTACTTTTAAAGGAAATTGACCTCCCACCTGTTGATACTTATAAACATGCCTTTTTGTTATTACAAAAGCACACCATGGTTGGAGGGATGGTCTCAATTCAAATGATAATAAAAACCTCTATAAGTGGCTGCACCTTTGATGATATAGCAGTATATTTGACTTAATTAGGATGAACATATAAACACTAGTTTTCACTTTGACTTGTGTCTTTTTGATCAGTGTCAACAAACCCTATTCACTGGCAGACATTCGAAGAGTAACTTTACTTTCTTATCTCTATCTGGCTCTTCTGGTTATTTAACGATAAGGTCACGTTGAGCAGGAGAATGGACCCACTGTGCGACGTTGTTCAACATCACTGGATACTAACATTTAGACTGCCATCACTAACCCGTCTGTTTTGAGTTTGACTTCATACTGTAGATCATTTTCTTCATACTCTGTCAACTGCACCAATACCACAATAAACAGCGTCTGTCACAAGACAACATATGCTTAACTGATAACAACCAAATGTCATTTTATGACACAATAATGCCGATTGTCGCCAGTTGTTGTTAGCGACAGCTAGCATCGGAGCATACAACCATTGCTAACGTTAACTAAAGCTATGTTGGTTGGGAACATCATAGCTAACGTTAGCCTGGGCAACATCCCATCGTATTGCGTGAATGTTTTTCTTACATTTACAGCGTAACAGACCGGGACTATCTGCCATTACCTCTCGGTCCTTCAGGCCTAACAGCAGCACTTCTTCCATCAAGGTGAGACGGGTTTCTTTGGAGTCTCCGGTATCGTCGTCTTCCTGCTCGTCTCCTCGCCCGGGCTCGTGGTCCTCCTCGGCGGACGGATGGTCTTTGTCAGCGGCGTTGCGCGAGGCTTCGGTCCGCCTCTGCACGAGGCCCGAACTCCGCTGAGTCAAGGAAGTCATGTCTGCCGGCCGAGTGAGCTGAACGACGACGACGAAAACAAGACGCCCCGGACGACGCTGCCCGAGATGTTTACTCCACTTACTTGATGTCAACCATATACCAGTTACCTTCTGTGTTTTGCAAACTGACTACTGCGGCCTGGGGACCCTGGACATCTGGAAAACTGTCCCTCTTCCCCGACTTGGTCCGCAGCAGTGTAGCGTCAATCTAATATGGCGCCGTGTGGTTGATGTTGTACCGAACTTATCCAGCAGGTAGAAGCCGAGATAACCTGAATATCAAGTAAGTTTAACCTTCACCGAACACTAGGTCAGTATATGTCAAAATGTATTACTAGAGTTACACTATTATGTAAGAAATTATACTCTGCATAATAACAATTAATGTGCTTACAATGTTTACAGCATCTTATCAACATAGTGTCAATCTACAGTAGTCTCTAAGTAGGAAAACCCTGTCTGAGTCATTGGGTTACTTTAACAAGATATTTAATTACAATGATTAATAAATAACTATATCTTTTTATAATAGTTGTACTATACTGCCTATAGTATTCACAATACTCACACAACTGATCAGCTAACCATACTGTACTTCTCTGAAAGCTTTCTGAGGTTTTGAGAATCTTTCTCTGAAATTAATGTCTTTTATGGTGCTCAAAGAATTTAAAAAATATCTCTTTAAAAAAGTTAACATTCAAGCGTCCCCACTCAGATACCCCAGCAAGTCCGATGACTGGCGCCCTTGCACCATTTATTCTGTGGAGTTTCTCCTGAGCACAACACACCTGCTTTTATGGTTGAATGTTGTAATGTTATGTATCTATTCATTCAATTTCAATATCACGTCCTTCACTTTCATTCTGCATTATATTGTCCCTACTGGGCCTTGACCATATTGGGTCTCACTGAGACCACATAGAGACTGCACTCTACAACCTGTTGGAAAAGATAGTCCAGGTTCCAAACCATATTGCCACCATCAAGTGATGAGTGTGTTCAAGTGAGAAAACATCACCTGTCGACTTTGTCTTCCTAGCCCATGCAGTCTCATCATCATCAGTAGGACTGTGCTTTCAACACTAAATGCTTTTCCCCCCTAAAAGTTAAAAGGTTGAGTTGTGCTAGTTTTTTTATTACTTTTTGACAAGTTACATTTCTGTAATGTAAACAGACTTCATAGCCTGGTCAAGGTCCGTGTTTCGGAAAGACACATCCACCCTCGCCTGCCTGTCAGGAACCTAGAGAAACATTACCTTCTAATTTTCCAGAAGCATACTACATCCACGCATTGGCTATATGCCTACCTCACCCTTCAGAGTCTCTGGGTTTTGCATTTAGAAAAAAAACAACAACATGGAAACCTATTATGACTTCTGTGTATCATAATTATGACTCATGGCATGATATTTTAATCTCTTGGAAGAAAAAGTCTCAAACGGTCTAAAAATGACAATACCAGGTAATACCATGTTCTGTGACCTGTCGAATTCTATGATATAATTATAAATTATGGAGCCTCTGCAAATGTTTTTATCATACTTAATTGCATACCTTCCACCACTATGTCAGCATATAGGCTAATTTCAGATGCATGAACTCTTTTAGTTGCTCTTGAAGGAACAAAATGACTTCAGATATACTAATACCATTACTCTGTAAATATCTCATAATGTTCTTGTGACGATCAGATAGTAAAACATGAGAAAAGGCCTACTATTTACCTTAGGTGAATGCAATTCCCTTCAATGTATTTTAACTTGAGGAAATAGTGTTTTTCGCGGTATGAAAAGTAATTTTCTAGTTTGCTTATTTGTATATTGCTTTGAATGAATGTACCATACATGCACTAGTATAATTTGATTTTTGATTCCTATAAGTAAATCTGTTGATCCACTTTGACAAGCTTATGTATCTCAAGTTTCTCCTTATTGTCCATCAAGTTAGGCAGAGAGCTTTTAATATGGGCAAACTCTGTTTGATGTAAGTGTTTGATGCAAGTTTGTGTTTCAAGTTTTTGGCTGTGTTTCACATACTATACAAACATTTATCGTTGTATTTCATACCAGGCACAAATTAGAGTACACTGTAAAAAAGTTATTTGATAACCAAAGCAGAAAACACATATAGTCTTGAAGAGGCTAAGTGTAACACCAGGCCTTCAGCCCTCCCCAAGCCATTGACAAGCAACAGAACTGAAACTTTTCCTATAAGATGTACAGACAATCTTGATTGATCATGGCTGAAAGAAGCTGTCAGGGGGCTCTGTAACAGTTGCCAGCTTTGCCTAGTAATCCAGCCTTGTATTTTATGGGGTGGTGGCAGATGCAATAAGCAGTGAAGCAAAAGCTTAACCGGTGCAATAAATCTACTGCCAATATTGGCACTCAGGCTATGAAAACAAAGATGCAGAACGAGCAGTTGGTCTATAACTTGAAATAAATATCTAATCATGAAAGCAAAAAATAAGTACTACACTTAATCCTACTGAAATACAATGTGTATCTAACAAAATAACTCAAATCCCCTTTTGATGTTGCACTTGGTGCAGCGTGATTGGCCCTTCCTGTATTTATATTCACTGCTTGGAGTCCATCCTTTAGTCAGATGATGGCCCCGACAGTGCAAGTAAGAAATCCCTTCAGCATTAGTAAAACTGAAAAATAAAACAACTTAATACAAAATAAATTAATGTTGAATATACAAAAGTTACTAAATGTGTGCAATATATAACTAATGAATTTCTAACAGAAATAAAGTATGTTATGGTAAAAGAATAATGTGTCATCATTTATGTGTGTGTGCACGCCTGCAATGTGGGTGTAAAACGTGCCAAACCTAAGAAAAAGTATCAGTGCAAGCGATTTAGAGCAGGTTGTCCACTAACCAGAGGTTCGGGGGTTCATTCCCAGTCTCCCCCATTCCACGTGCAGACATGCCCTTGGGCAAGATGCTGAACCCCAAATTTCCCCCGAATGGCTGTGGCAAAATGACTGCTCCTTAAATACTGCAGGTAAGTGAACTGTGGCAGTGTGTGAGTGATGTATGACAGAGACAGATACACTGTATCAATGTGTGTGTCATTGACTAAACTGTACTGTAACGCTCTTTTAGTGGTCATCAAGACTAAATAAGCTGCTATATAAATAAAGACCATTTATGAAACAATGATTGTCATGTGGCATCTATTGCACTTCTGTCCGTCCTGGGAGAGGGATCCTCACATGTGGCTCTCTCTGAGTTTTCTACGTTCTTTTTACCCTGTTAAGGTTTTTATTTTTATTTTTTCCTTACTCTTGTTGAGGGTTAAGGGCAGAGGATGTCACACCTTGTTAAAGCCCTATGAGACAAATTGTGATTTGTGAATATGGGCTATACAAATACAATTTGATTGATTGATTGATTGATTGATTGATATGCCTCCAGTGAGGATGCTCTCTGTTGTGCCTCTGTGGAAGGCCAGAAGGATCTCATGTTAAACCTTTCAGCCATCTGAGGTGAAAGAGACATTGTGCTTTTGTCACCACAGGGTAAGTGTGCAGATCCTATAGGGAAGAGCAGAATGGGGACAGGGGAAAAAAAACACAATCAATCATGAATTCATGCAGATTTTATAAAACTGTCCAACACGACAACGATGGGCGACAGTGGCCTCCAATGATTTTCCAATTATACATTTACAATGTGTTGCCATAGCGTATGCAGATGTGCTCGCCTTGCCCTGCCATAATGTTTGTGGCCTCTTATCACATCCTATGTCAGTGTGTGTCCTGACTGTCAGAAACAATAAAGTCAACAAAGTCTTTGTCTATGTGTCTGGTAAACAGCTCCAGATTTCAAGCGCAAAGCCATTTCACTTTTCAATAGCGTATCATAATAATACCAATATTTGTAATGTTTAATATATTGATCAGATTTTATTATACATAACACTAATAGCAATAACAGTGATGCAGGTGGCCTGGTCGTGGTAATGCTGCGGGCCTGCACTTGTGCCAAGATCTTCTAAAATGCTTATAAAATGGAAACAGACTTGTATTTGAAGGGAACTTGCTAGCATTGTGCCCATCTAACATGCTGTATATCTGCATTTAATCACAACGATGTGTAATACAGAAAGTGCTGCTCATAGATGCCCTGTATGAATGTGTGAATGGGTGAGTTGCAAAAACTGTACTGTAAAGCACTTTGTCTACGGAAGGTAGTGTTGAAAAATATTTTTACTGAGTAAGAACAGCAATAAAGGGTTGGTTGAGAGCTTGGTTGTTCAGGTGATTGACAAATTCTGTTAGACATGATGAGCCCGTAACAACGATGATCCCTTTAACTGGTGTAATGAAGGGATTGATGAATTAAAGGCTCTGTCTTTGAGAAGGCACAGCAGGGTGTGAGGCTGTGTAGAGGCAGTCAAATGTGTTTTGGGGGAACACAAGGCCGTGATGCATTAAGACATCAGGAGGCAAAGGAGGATGAAAGTGATTGACCCTAACCCATGTTAAAAGTGAGGTGAGGTTTGTATTAGGGTGTGCAGAACTGTGACATAAAAAACAGCCGAGGAATCTGGAAGATGGGTGAATGAACAAGAAGTAATGGAAGGGTGGTTTGAAGGATCATGTAGCGGTTAAGGTAAAGACCTTCTTCACGGCAGCCATTTGACATAGGTAAACACAGGGGTGACTAATCACATTAATTAAGGCTAAATAGAGCACAACCTTAATTAATGTGATTAGTCATCCCTGGTTTTACCTTCTATTGCATGTCAAAATGGCTGCTGTAAAGAGGGTCTATAGGGGACATCACCTGGCCTGGGCACTCATGGTTGTAGCCCTAAAGATTTTTTCTTTAGCCCAAATAATTCTCTACTTTGAGCTTATCACTATATTTTGTCACTGTAACTGAACATTAGTGAAAGAAGGAGGTGTTGTACTGTCTTCAGTGAATAGTGCTGTGTTCACCTTCAATCAACAAGACCAATCAGAGAGGTTTACATACAAATATGTGAAAATAATCATGTCTTATTGACTGACAGGTCCATTCTTCAATTGGGGTTAAAGAGTTACTCACTGAGTAATATTAAACTGAAGTCTGCTTCTGCTAGAGGTTTCCTCCAGTTAATGAGGGAGTTCCTCCTCTCCACAGTCGCCAGAAAGCTGCTCATTGTGGAACTGTTGGTTTCTCTATAATTTTGAAGGTCTTGACCTTCTATGTTAAGTGCCTTGAGATAATGTATATTATGATTTGGCGCAATAATAGTTGAGCTTTATTTCAGACTCGTGGGCCGATATCACAATAAAATTAACGTCCAATAAAATAATATAAACATAGTACTAATAATGACGACAAAGATAACAGTAGAAATATATCGCTGTTGATTATATTATTGATGTGATTGGTGACCGTGCAGTGGACCGGAGCGACGCCACGCCGCTGTCAGCTGGAGTACAGCAGTGAATGAACAGTCGACGGAGGAAGAGGAGCTGGAGGCGGAGTTCAGGATAAAACCGCCGTCTCAACAAAATGTGGACATTTTGTCTCCGCCCTCCGCCTGCAGCCGAATGAAAGCTCATCAGTTTCCCTGACGCGGAGTATCCATCTGTGGAGAAAGAAGAACGCAGAACATTATTAAAGTGCAGTTTAGCAGAAGTGTCGCTTCTCGGACGCTTTTTCCTGCAGTGGATATCTGTTGAATGGAGTTGAAGTCTGGAGACACTTTTCTCCCCAAGCTGCGCGTAAATGCAGCTTTGCGCTACTTTATTCTTGCGCGGATTTAACCGCTAAGAAGATCTTATAAGCTGTGTATGTGCGTTTTGGAGACCTAGTTTATTTTCATAAAAGAAAAAAACTGACGACATGGAATATTCCAACTCTGTGAAGTGGGATCGGGATCCCTCGGAGTGAGTGACCATGTAGTTGAAGGTACGACATCCTGTGCTGTCTGTTTTTACCCGCTGCATGATACTTTCTCACACGGTCTCACACACTGCAACATAGAGTCACAGAGAGTGAACTGGTGCAGTCAGTTGTGTCCTCTCACTGTGCTGCTGTGACATGGACACAGAAGGATCACGGTGGCTCATAATATTACAGTCACGACGCAAACGGCACCGTCACCTCATTAGAGCCACTTGAACTTGTTCAATATATCGAATCCGTATAGAATGTGAGTACTTGCTGGATTTGTATGAGAGACTTTTAAAACTAGAAAATAACGTTGGATTCGTTCTGTCCACATCTTGCTCCATTGTCCAACTACCACACAAGCCATCTCTGTGACTGGCAACATTGTCCAGAGAATCGGTTTAGTATTAACTAAAAATTAGTTCTAATAAAAAAAGCAAATAACAGAAAGTAAAATGAGACGGGCTCCTGCATCCACATTAACTTGTGTTTGTATAGTGGTGAGTGAAGCAGATTAATGTGTGCAGACAGGCAGATCAGGAGATTGTCTTGGTGTCCACAGATGGGCCCTCTTCAGCTCATCCCTCTGTCAAACCCTGCTGGACTGCTCTGCCCTGATGGAAAGCAGCGGGTGAATTGCTATCATTGCATTCCTGCTGAGGAAATCTCTGCTTCTCCATTCACTGTTTTTCTCCTCTGACTGCTGTTTCCAAATGACCTCACTGTATAATAATGTGATAGCTTTTACATCTACAGGCTGCCATCCAGACTGCACTGATCATTCCCAGCCTACCACCTTCAGGAACCAGACACATGTGATTATAGTTCACACTTCTCCACACAGCGTTTGTTGCTTTGCCTGGAGCACTATGCAGGAGCAGTCAGTTGGTCCACCTCTATAGGTCCACACAGAGAGTGCTGTTTGAAGCAGTTTTGATAGGAGCAGATATTCTTCCATTTGATCCAATCAGAATGACTGAACTTTTCATTCAGTCTATATGACAGCTTCAGAATAATCTTAAAAAATAAACAATATTTTTAAGTGTTGTGCAGGAAAATGTTTTTTTTGGCATGGATGTTCCACAGCAACAGTCTGTCCATAGACAAACGTCTTGTGTTATTTCGTGATAATAAAACAGCTAGTGCAAGAGCAGGTCTTTTACTGCACTTAATGTGTTCTGAACATGTGTATGTGTGTGTGTGTGTGAGTGGGTGTGTGAGAAAGAGGTGAGCGAGAGAGGGAGAGGGAGAGGGAGAAAGAAAATTGAGAGTTTTGATATTAAAAAAACATCTGCTTCAAGTTGGGCTCTGCTGAGGATGTTTAGTTGTCAGGATCAGGCCTGGTCAGAATGAGTTGGTGCTGTGGACCATTTGTCTGTAAATAGCAGTCAGGGGGCATATATACTGTATCAGCACATAAATCATCCTTCCTTACTGGACCACCTCATACTGGTCATTGGGATATACTCTTGTAAAATATTTCACATGGGTGAGACGGGGTACAAACTCCACAGTCCTCGTTTTGTGTTGATTCCAAAGATTGAATGAAGAGACTTCAGTGGCCTGCATTAGATCAATCAAGTGAGTATCTTTCAAAGTTACAGTCTCTATCATATGTCCTTTTTGTAATACTGTCCTCCATTGAACCTCCACAAGCAGAAACTGCACTGAGAAACAAAAGGAGGTCATTTCACAATAAAAGTTTATAACTTTTGAAAATATTCTGAGCACTGTAGCATCTTACTGACCTGAGATAAACTTCACATTTATGGAAAAACACTGTGGACTTTGTCCCCAATTACTGTCATTCAAATCAGGAAAGCATGCCTTAACCACTATGGGCAGCAGAAATTATTTGATGAACAGGTACCTAAACCTATTTTAATGTACATATGGCACGAGTGGGCATTTGTTTAAGACAGATCAAATCTGAGTTGTGACTGTTCTCTAGGAGGCATTTGTTCATATAGGACCATTAGTTAGAGGGAGGGACACTGGTTGATTCTAAGAATGGATGTTTGCACTGTACACTGCTATAAACAGTCGTGTCTGAACAGATTATCACCTAATCTAATATATGATCCACTCTTCTTGTAAGAGGATACGCGCATTTCCATAAATCATTTTTCATGCATTCATGATCATAATTCTGTTGTGGTACGTATCAAGGACCTTCAATCTGACTGTGTCCACAGTAACTCTGGAAATGTCCTAACGCAGTGCTGTTCGTCATGCCTGGGTGTGTATATATATATATATATATATATATATATAATCATTATTTTCAAACCCCCTCAAAGCATTTCTTTTCTGCACCTGCCCAGATAGAAAGTCCTAGCCCCAAACAACTGTCGTACATGAACATATTCCATAATCAGTGCACTCTTACCACCCCACATGTTTAAACATGTTGGTCCCGCGCTGGAGACGCTGCAAATACACTTAGATTCCCCCTTAGATAACACAAATGAAGGTGATGACAAGATGACTTAAGGTGACTTAAGTGTTTCAGTCTGAACTTGATTCAGCTTGTTTCAACTCTCTCTAGTTTTGGGATAGTGCGGCCTGATACACACACACATACTCATCATGTGTTGCCGAACTGCATTGTGGTTCTGTGTTATGTTGCTTGTGCTGCGTTGTGTTGCTTGTTCAACAGAGCTCAACCATTTGAATACAGTGAGGTGAAAATCCTCTGTTCCTGTTCTAGACAGAATCAGCCTGCCCTGCTCTCTCGGCACACCACTCACAAACTGCTGACAGCAGCTCACCATGGCCTGAAACAATAAATATCTCTAATCCCTGGCATGTTCCAGTGCCCCTGTTCAGCCTCTGAGCCCTGAATCAGTTTCCCCTTCAAGCAAAAATCTCCTATTGTACATGCTGTATAACTAAATAAAACACTTCAAATAGAGTCGAAAAAAAATGCGAGTTACTTAATGTAAACTAACTTTATGATGCAGACTCTCAAACATGTTAGGCTAACTGCAGCATGTTTGACTTGCAGGTTAATATGGAAAAATGAGTAGCGTTTTCTTTTTATATTCTGCAGTGTTAGTAAAATGTGAACCATCAATCATTGTCACATATTCATCTCATCCCTTGATTAGTTTATTTTTGAGATCAATGAATCTTTCACCTGACGTTAAATGTTACATTTAACTGTAGAGGAGTAAGGACAGTGTATTTTCTGGTGGAGCATCATGTTGCTGACACTGCTCAGACACGACAGAAATCTCCAGGGCATTCAGGTGAGGGGGCAGAGGCAGGACGCAACTTCAATTTAAAATCAGGTGTTTTTGTTTACAGCACATCAACACTGGTGTTGGCCCTTATCAAAGGCTCTCTTGATATACCTTTCAGTCCAAGGTGTGTTAGAAACGTCATCAACACAAACACTCGCTCGTGGTAAATCCTCTAGAGGATCTCCTGCTATATTCTCACTCAGGCTCATTCATCTGGAGTTTTTACTAAGGGGCTGGCAGGAGAAACTCCAGAGAATGTCTGGAGGCTCTCACTCGGAAATTTGCGTTCTCATATACAGCCCCTCACCAGATAATCTCAGGGATTATCTGGTGTTCAGTGCATGTCTGAAAGCAGCTTTATATCATTGACTGTGGGTCAGTTTTGGGCCTTCCCTCTGATCAAAAGAATGTATGCATGTGGGATTGGTGTAGGTATTCCATGTGTTCAATCCAGCTCAGGTATAAAGTTATGATTCAGCAGCTGCACCACAGATGGTTCTTTGTAGGCTAAACACAGAGTGTGGATATGGCCTCATTGTCATGGCAGGTTTGTGAGGGATGACTATAAAGTACTATCTAATCTTTGTTATCAAGATTTACATTAAGGTCTTTAAATATTGGAACTTGCAACAGTACTTGCTTTACCCATTAAAGGAAGTGGTTTTCAGTAGTCATAGTTGAATCAGTTAAATCAAGATGTGTGCCATTCGTTTTCATTTATTTCCTATACAATGTTCACAAACTCCTCAGGAACCTGTGATTTCAAAACCTTTGTGCCAAAAGTAAAGAATTTATAGTGCTTCACTGTTAAGCAATCAAAGTATTTCCCCTAATAGATACATTTTGGAACAACCATATTAATTTCGCAAACTACTAATAAAACGAATTACTTGAGCGGTTGGACAGAATATGGAACAGCACTACTTGAGAGGGCAGCTCAACAACAGACTATTTTCCTAATAAACCATTTGAAACCAAATGCAATGCAGTAGTTTAATTTATGAAGTGTTAGACACACCCTGAAGAAATAGTATCTTCCAATTCTCTAGTCATCATCAGTATAACAGAAGTGCTCTAAAAGTAACTTTAAGTGAAATGATTAGAAAGTGATACAAAAGAGCTCTCAGATTGCACTGGAAAAAAGCTGCCAATTTGGTCATGCATTGCAATAATGACAGTAAAAACAATCTTCAGGTAGAATCTATTTGCTGTGCATACATGTCATGTTTGTTATGAATCTTCTATGGTAGATTGAAGGTCCAAAACATGTTCTTTATAGTCAGTATCGCC
This sequence comes from Hippoglossus stenolepis, assembly GCF_022539355.2. Classification (NCBI taxonomy): domain Eukaryota; kingdom Metazoa; phylum Chordata; class Actinopteri; order Pleuronectiformes; family Pleuronectidae; genus Hippoglossus; species Hippoglossus stenolepis. The sequence continues at coordinate 1,044,024 of NC_061491.1, forward strand.
AGCTGATTGAAGTATCAGGACTACACTGGACTACATTAGTGTGTTTTCCCTTTTATTCTATAACAATGTGACATTTCGGATGTACTGAAATGTGGCTTTTTCTAATCTTTGGCCATATGGTGCCTAGGAGTAGAGCAGGGTGTAGGGGGATGGGTGGGACGAGACATGTAGGTCAGCCTGAACACGGAACAAAGAGTGGGCAACTAATCCCTGTTGTCAAACTCTAAGGTAGAGGGACATGTCGGAGTGTTTACACCTCGATGGTGCAGCAGCAAGTCGTTTTGCAGTCCTCTGCAGTAGTGTTCTCACGTGCTAGCTGTGGGATGCTGCACAGTGTCCAAGAAGCAATGTCTAGTCCTGCACCGTTACAACATTGTAAACACTAATTGTTTACAGTGCACATACACCCATGAGGAGATGGCATGTGGGTTGCCATACAAACAATGCTTAGAGCTTTCCACTGTAATAGACCATTTACTGTGGTAAGGTTAATGTAGGTTTATTCTAGGCCACATTGAGCCCTGTGGTTTCAGATAAACCAAATGTTAATTTAAGGTTAATTTTAGGAGTCAATGTTCTCCATTGCTTTGCTTAGTAAACTTTGTCATCACTGACCACGCAAACATGTGTCATGTGTCTCCTTTGTGGCCCTGTAAGAAAAAAACAACCAGCTCACTCTTTTGAAGCTCTTGTCGTTGGTTGTCACTTATTAGACCAAAATAAGTTTCAAAATAAATGCTTCAGGTCACTGGACAATGACAACAGACAATACACTTTCTACATCTATGATGTATACATCATGGTCATACCACATCAGTTTACATTGTAATGTGTGCATATACAGTATGTAAAAAATGTTCCTGTATGATGTGAATATACGGTGTCTTCTGATTTTTTGCTCAGGCAGCAGACTTAAAATGCACCATCAAACAGATGAGTGTGTCAGATGATGTACATTATGGTGATGACACTGGGGGGAGGAGCATCACAATGTTTGCATGTCCCTGAAGAGAACGCATGTTCTGAGGTGTCTTACCGAAAACTCAACACTGCTTTGCATTACCTGCTCCTTTCCTCCAAAATCCATGATATAGCACACAAAAAAAGAGACAGGTCTTCAACCAATATCAAATCTTTAAAGTATTTAACAACAGCTGTGTTTGAAATGGATGATAATGTCAGTGATAAGCAGAAGCTCTCGGAGATGACAGTGGAGTTGTGCCTTTTCTCTGTAACAATGCAGACTAAAGCTCTTTAATTCTGTTACAAGTGTTCAGCCAGAGCTTATGTAGAGAGGGGGAAGGGCTCCATTTAGAAGGATTTAGGTTGTAACTTGAAATGTCATGTTAATACTGTTGTTGTTGTTTAATGGATTTGTGTCATCAGTTGACGCACTGACCCTGTTTCTGTGTATCTCTGTCTGTTTAAATATTAGAATTTAAAGCTTTTACCAAAAGGCCTCATCGGGGCATTTTCATACATTTTAAAGAAAATTCAAGTTGTCAGCTAATATGACAGAGTAGTGTAAATTCAAGAGACTGTCATGAGGCTCCTACATGTTCCTCTTGCAAGAGAGAAGAAAGATTCAACCAGTGGCCCGCAGGCAACAGGGGGCAACACTTTAATTATATAATATTAATAATGATAATTCTCATAATAATAATACATTATATATATACAGTATATCAACACTTCCCCCCACCGGTGCCACTGCTAGCGTTTTTGATCACAAGTAACCAGTGAATATATCAAATGAAATAATAAAACTAATGTTTTTTTATACCAAAAACATTTTCTTGTTTCCTCATTTTTTTTGAACACTTGATCATTGGTTGCATTCATCTAAAAACTGAGGAAAAAACTGATAGCATTTCTATCAAGAAGTCATTTCCTAGTAGGACATTGATTTCATGGTAACATCTTTGTATTTTTCTCACTCTAAATATGAAATAAATAAATATTAATATTCTGCTCTGATTAACATGTAACATTTACCAAAAGGGTAGAACAATCTAAGGAATGGCTTTCTTATAAGCTTTACATATTGTTCTGTGTGGGGATTGCCACGAGTCATGTACATTCAGATGTCAATTAATTTACAAACATTTTGACATGTTAAACCAAAAAAAACAAACAGAGAAAAGTACCTTTTGGCAATGATTTTCCATCAAAATACCAGAGTTTATATTTACCTCCAAGTGTAACAACTTTATTGCTAATTTGCTAAATACAATTGCAACATTGTTGCAAAAGAAAGTGGAACACATTTCCCAAAATGTAAGGACATACCAAGAACTTCACTGATGCAGGATTTTTTACTCCAATCCTAATGTCAGCTTTTCAACATCTCCAATGGCCGGTGGTTTTACAGCTGAGTGTACCATAGACGTACAACAATGTATGTGAACAATGTACATACTGGACTTCTATCCCATTCAGAGAAAGAAGGTGCCTGACCTCTGCCTTGTGTTTGATGTAATCATACTGAAGTTTAATTGAATAGTTTGTTTAATGTTATCAGCTATTACAGTAAAATATCAGTTTGGTAAATATGATAATTTGATTCCATGTAGGTAGAAGATAGTATGTAGATAGTAGTGAATGTAATTGGCCATGATTGTCACTGACAACAGCCCTAGTAGTAACTTGATGTAGTTAGTGTTTGGTATTTTTTCGTGTGTGCAGCTTGTTTACAGTAATTTTATCCACACTTTGAGTGTAAGTGAATGCAGCTTTATTTGTCTCAGTCTAAGTGACCCTGCCCAGAGGTTCTGTAAGGAAGGGGAGTTGTTTGCCAGCTGCCTGTGGTGATGCACAAAGTTGAACACTCTGCTCAATTTTCTCAACACACCCACATCATGATTGCCACGGCGAATACAGCTGCAATAAACAGTACCTATAGGTCCAGCAAAAGAAACGCTGGATCCTACATAGCCCATAATGCATCTCACTAGCATCCTAAATAGATGACCTAATCAGGGTTATATTCTTTGACTTGAATAATATCTTCCTGAACCACACAGGCTGAGGATTAATAAGCACAATGAATAGCCTTTAAAATGGTGCATCTCATCCATCTGTTGGACTTGCTCCTTTTAGTCATGAATTGTTGTGTTTCGACCAAAAGAACATGGAACTTTTAGACCCAGGAACTCTTTTTCAAGGAATCTAATTATTCCTGCAGACAGCTCTTTGATGTTTGATGTGTCTGATGATTCCACCATGGTCTTAAGACCAGGGACTGTACTGTGCGCACCTACTGCAAAGCGTGGCCAGCTGGGCCTACCTGCTGGTGTCACAACAACACGCACAGTGAAAGTGGTATCTACTGAGTTTATGTCAAATTTTGCAAATCAAATAAACCAATCAAATAAAACACTGGAATACCAATATTCAGCACTGCAAGCCCGATCCCAAAGGTTTCTGTATTTTCATGAAGCATGCTACAACCCGAGTGCAGATTATTTGGGGGTGTATAAATCCCCGGAACTAAATTTAGACCATGGTCCCTGTGGTGGAAAAGCACAGTGTTCCTGCAAAGGTTCAGTTCTTCGGGAAAGCTTCTGCGGTGGAAATCTGGCTAATTATGGGATCGTGGCGCATTATTTGTCACTTGATACCGTATTTTGAAAGCTTCACCCTCTTGAGATTGTAGCACACCCTCACCTCCATTTTTTCCTTGCAAACCTCCATCTCTCATTCCAGTTCATGGCTGAGCTGAGACCAGAGCAGGACAGGCCCTGTTTGCCTTCAGATGGAGTGTACAGGAATAGTAGACAGATGGTACCACAAAGCCCAACAGTTTATTTGAAGCCCAAGCTCTGCATAGTCATTTAAGTGTGGTCTCATGGCAGCCTGTGTTTTTGTCTATATCTGCCACAGATGTGGCTCTGCTCCACTCTCTGTCTGTAGTTAAGCATAGAACAAGGGTCAACCCAGATTCCTCACTTTACATATGAGCGCTCTATTATGAATTAGGCCCCTGAAGGCCTTTGCTGCTTTAGCACCACGTTTCAGAATCAGCTTTATTTGCCATGTGTGAGTTCTAGGAATTTGACTCCGGTGTAGTTGCACTCAGTGTTCTTACACAAATAGACATACAATTAACAGCAGACTACGAGAAAAATTAGCAAAATAAGCGTGACCACTATGTGCAATAAAGACCATCAACAATAAAACAAACATTTAGAAAGCATAAATTAACTGTAAATGAAAGAGATTAAGCATACACTTGTAGATAGATTTTTATCATCCAGACATTCATTGATTTCATTATTTCAGCAGGAGAGCAGCCTGGTATGAGTGGTTAGATTTAGCATTAACTAAACTGTTTTTAACAGCTGCTTAAAAAGTGGTGTCATTGCGAGGCCTTCCTCAAATGAAGGAAAAGTTAACACCCATCTAGTATAATCAATATGATTTATTTTTAATGTGTAGAACTTAAGGTGTCCACAGAGCGTCTCCATCACTGACTGTGGGTTTCACAGATACTGTGCAGTGCATTCACATGCTCCTCAGAAGGTCCCATTCCCTGAGTTGTGTAGGTGCTTTGAAGTGGTAATCTGGAAAAACATGGACACACAAAATGTGTTATTGTGTTTAGAGCATTTAAACAACACCTTGACACCTCTTAACAATAGCCTAATTGCATTATAAAGAAGAGCACTGAAAAAGGATCAGGTGTGATAAGATAAAGTGTTAAGTTCTTGTGAGAGACGGACATACAGTGTACAAGTGACGAAAGTGTAGCATTTGACAAGTGGACCGTAGAAGCAACTATTTAAAGCTGATTGTAAAATGATGTTAATAGCTTTATAATTGATGACGTGGGCGACCCATGTTCCAATATCTTCTCCGACTTTCCAAGTTGTGTTTTGTTTGTAATATTAATGTTTGGTTGAATGGAAATGTTTGTGAAATCTAATCTCTGTTAAAAAATATATGTGTAGATATAATTTTTAATGAAAATATTAAGTTTTTATTTATTTATTTATTTTTAGTAGTTTTCCCTTACTCTTGTTGAGGGTTAAGGGCAGAGGATGTCACACCTTGTTAAAGCCCTATGAGACAAACTGTGATTTGTGAATATGGGCTATACAAATAAAATTGGATTGATTGATTGATTGAAGTGTTGTCGGAGTGGCTCCAGATTTAAAGGGACTGTCTGTGCTCTGGGTGATTCTAGAAGAGTTTGTGACATCAAGGTTCAGGTGATTACACTAATGATAACATAACTATGAATATTATATTCCATTTCTGCTATCAGATCCTCATTGGACCTTTAATCTGCCTTACATTACTCTGTGTTTGCTTTATTCTACAAAATCAAGTATTTCTGTTGCATTTTAGGAATAGCCTAAATAAGATTTAACTTGATACTGATTTTTATTTTGAGTAGTTTCAAAGGGTGTTCACCCCTGACCATTTTTATTTCTGTTTGCTTGTGTCCCTGCAGATCCAGTGTCTTTTAACTTCCTTTCTTAACTATATTGATTTTTGATTGATTTCTTTTAGAGAATAATTCATGGACCTTGATAAAAAATCAATCATGTTTAGAGACTGATGTTTATAAGTATGTGGGCCTTGGCAGAGGTATACACTTATTCTAGTGTTTATCGTCTGTAATTGTTGAAATTTTGACTCAAAGAAGAACCCATACAATTGTGGTGCAGATCTGGCTCAGGGGGCAGATCCAGGAATGTTTTTTTCACATTCTTTAACATTGCGAAACATTGTCTTTGATTTTTCTTTAGAGCATGATTCATGAACCTTGAAGAAAAAAATCTGCTATGTTTAGGAGAACAATATTTATGAGTATGTGGTCTTTGGCAGAGGTATTCACTCTGAGTGCCATTCTAGTTCTAAATGTGATGCTTTATATTATGTCTGTTTGAATGAGGGAATATAGTATTCATTATCTCAAGTGTAACTGTACGACTACATGATACTGCGTGATAACATTTGTATGATATTTTTGTAATAATGATATTTGTATGTAACTGTGCTCTATATATTAATTTAAAGCTGTATTTAAATACATATAACACAAAATTATCATATATAATGTTTAGTAGAAAACCCATTCCAGTCACTGACTGTCTGAAGATGACCGACAGCCAGACACAAATATTCCACCTCCTCACCATGAAAGGTTTTAGTGTGTTTAGAATCATTATTCTGCTGAGTGATGAAATGTCCTCACGTGAGATTTGATGCATTTGACTAAATGTGAGCACAGAATGCTCCTGACCATCTCTGCATTCATCCTGTTGCTTCCATCAGCAGTGAAATCCTCAGTAAATGCCTGTGTGTCAGTTCCAGTGGAGCCATGCCTGGCTGAGCATAACAGAAGCATGTGTGACAGATGAGGTGGTGGCTGTCCCTTTTTTTCTGCCCAATTTAATGTCCATCATTTTAATTTAAGTTTTTTTTATTGTTCCAGATCTTATAGTGCAGCCATTAAGGAGGTTTATCCTCACCATGCCAATCATTTTCATCTCATTGACAAGACTTGTACTTCTCGATCCACCAGCTCATTATTTTCAATGCAAACATAGACATATACATTACATATACATTTTAGAATGCTGATTTCAGCATTGTTCAGCAACTACCTTTGACATCTTGCAGACAGATTTCTTAAGCCGTTTTTTTGTCTTGTGAAAGCTGAAGATATTATTTTTTCAAGGAGGAACAGTATCCAGAATGAAACCTCTCATAGTCTCCTCATTCACCCCTACACCGTGTCTATTTCCTTCTTATCAACCATATACTTTTACTTAGCTGAGAAACACTACACAAAATAAACCTTCAATGAAGTCAAGAATATAATATATATAATAAATTTATATATACTAAAAGAAAAAAGTTTGATTAGATACCAAAATGAATTTAAATACAATACGATATTCCTGCCAACTTGTTTATATCCAGAAATTATGACAAAATTACTCATACATAGACATACACAAACATTCATATATACATATATATTCTTGTATACATTGTAAATACTGTAGCTGTACACAACTAGGCAGACCGAAAATATAATATAATAAAATATAACATAATAACACATAATTTATATAATTTATTTATTCTGACCCAGGAGAAAGAGTCAAAATCCCCAAACTTCAGTTAAAATCAACCCACCAGATTAAATTATTGTGTTTAATTACATTAATACCCAGTGACTGGACTTTTCTCAAAATCCTTCAAGAGGTTTCACACATCGTCAGCCTTTGGGTTCAACTGCTTGTTTTGAGAGATACTGCAGCAGATTCTCCAACACTATCTATCAAGACATTGAATCATGGATTGAAGAAAAGATTAAATAAAAATGAACACAGGCAGGCAATGAGTTGAAGAAAATTAAGATGAGTTTATTGAATTAGTTTGATGATTGTGAGATGAAAACGAGACAAGCTGCAGGAAGGGACATATCGAACTGGCAAGACATTGTTCTATGTTCAGCCCCAACAATGTTATTATACTATTGTGTGATCTTCCCTGGTATAAGGGATTAGGATTAATTGGAAATGTGTTCATCAATCTTATTTGATTATTGTTTACCATTCTATCTGCTGCCACAATGTGACTTGTTGTTGTTTTCTCTTTAGGTAATGAGCTGGTGCTGCAGACACCACAGCACAAAAGTCCAGCCAGTAATCCATTATTTCCCACCCTGGCTCTTTTGGAAATCTCAGAGTAGAGTTTGGACAGTTTCTCTGCAGCCAGCCTCCTTCAGAGATGGATTTGGGTGCCATCAGCCTTCACTGGTTACTGTGCCTATACTAACCTTTGGAATCATCAGTGTAGCTGTTGGTGAGAAACCCAACAAAAGGCCCAGGATGCCAGGATGCCCATCACTCAGGACAACGCCCTCAGCATCCTCCCATTGCTGGAGGACTGGCAGGGGGAACAAAGCACAAGATCCCAGCAGGAGCACAACCTGAATCAGGACAGTTCTGGCATCAAGGTACTTTGTATGTCACACACCTTGTGTTTTTACTTAAATATAAAATATGGTGTGAATTTGCTTTCTAAAGTTCACCACATTCTAACACTGTTAAAGTGTGGTGAGCAAAACACTGATTATTACAATTACATGTATATCACACAAGACCTATGTGAAGTGGCCTATCATTTTGACATTTAGTTTGTATCTAATATTTTGTTTGTGACTTGTTTTGTCACTTTATTTGTTGTGTGATGTTCCAAACGTTACACATGTTAATCTCATGGAACTTTTGATGTGTTTAAGATTAAAACATCTTATGTGTTCCATGTAGACTCCCTGCATGAGTCTAAAGATATACTGTAAACTAGTGACCAGAATGTTGTTAAGCAAACAATCAGTAGTATGAAATGAACATTAAGTTGTTAAAGGCTTTTCCTGAAGTGTTATCCAGCTTCATTCACTGGTCACTCCTCTTCTTCCTCCTCCAGCATGTGGATCAGGACTCCAACCAGAATGGGGAAGGGGATAGTGTGTGCAGTAGCAGCAGTGTTAGCAGTGTTAATGTGGAGGACAAGTCCCTGTGTCTGGCTGCCATTCAGAAGTTGGTGGAGTACATTAAGTTCAACTTCATGGAGGGGGACACAGCTCCGTCAGCTAGCCCATCCCTCTGCAGAGAGGGGTTAGATGTCGAGGTTCATGCCGTTTTCCTCAGTAAAGACGAGGGGGATACTGCTGAGTTTGGCCTCAGCTTTGGGAACATCCCCATTTTTGGGGACCCTGATGGAAGAAAGAAGGGAGGGCCGAGAAGGAGGCGGGACCAGGGCCCCATAATGGATGTGGGCTGCATCTGGGTGACAGAGGTGAAGAAGAGGAGCCCAGCAGCCCGCTGTGGGAGGATTAAACTCAGAGATGAACTGCTCTCACTGAATGGGCAGCTGATGGTTGGAGTAGACGTCAGTGGAGCCAGGTAAGATGACTTCAATGAAACTGCCACCACAGTAGAAATACATTAGCACGATATCTACTGCATGACAAATCTCTGTTGTCTCATCGTTTATATTATTATATTGTTGCCTGTAGCAATATTCTAAAACCCAGGAGAGGAGACAGCTGCCAGATAGTGGTTGAAATATGTGAATGCAGAGATTGTGAAGAAATTATTAGGATTTAAGGTGGACTTGAGGCAAAAAATGCAAAAACAACTCAAAAACCTTTGATTGATATATATACAAATAAAGATAGCCTGAATGTATATTTTTAATGGAGAACACCACCACCTTGGGTGATATTTTGGCCCAGAAATTATTGTGTGAAATATTATTGTCATAATTTTAAAACATTTTCATTCCACTGAAAAAATTATAATATTAGAGCATAATCCTGCAAGTACACCCTTTCAAATAGCAATGAACTTTCCATTCTTAAAAATATTCATTATTTAAATATTAAATACTAAATATATAAACCATAAATAGAATAAACCACACAAACAACCAAAACAATAAATAAAATGGACTTTCTGGCTCTGTTGACAAGAATTGCTCTTAAATAAATATTAAACATTTGGCTCAGGGTATATGTACCCAGCTCAGTAAACAGGTTGGGATGGTTATGATTTAGATGATGAACTTTCAATCAGTGAGCCAGTTCACACAAAGAACTAGTTCGAAGTTCAGTTCATAGAGATGAAAATGAACTAGTTCACGTTCATAGTTCATCAATCATGTGTTTAGTTATGAATCGATGGTGTCGGATCATTATCGCTCAGGTCAATTTAGCCGGAGTCCTGACTGTGAGTGTCACGTCTCGTGTTGTACTGAGCACACACAAAATGTTGACGAGTCATTTTTCATGATGTTTAAATGCAGCCTCATAAACTCTGGAGCGAATCAAACAAACACTAAGTTACTTCATGTACTGATCAGGTCCAGATAACTAGTGTTGGTGTTTACTAGTTAAAGTGAGAGCAGGTCAGCAGGAGAGTGGAGGAAGACACAGAATCTCCAGCAAGATACAAACCAACCTTCTGATCGTTGAACAGCTGTGGACCAGAGAGAAACTCTGTATTTTCGCTGTTTGTTTCCACTGGTCTTCGACAAAGTCACTAACCGGCTTCATGTGCACGAGCTGCTCCTGCTCCTCGTATCTGACTGTGTGCTGTTGTGCCAGTGAGTGGGGGCGGAGCCCCGGGGCCTGTATGTACACGTGTGTATAGTCTCCACCTCGCTCCCAGCACACACACACACAATGTTTCTCTCGCTCCTGGTAATTCACGTGATGGCCTATGCAATAATTTTAACAAAAAATAGTATAATAGTAACAAGACTAGTTATACAATTAGTCTCCAAAAATAGTCGCAGTCTGGAGCTCTGCTTTGTGCATCCCATTCTTGTGAACGCAGTATTTGAAAATTTGTTACAAACATCCACTTGGACCTTAACGATGAACTAATTAGATTTTGATAGCCAAAGGTCGAGGACAATGTGACCTCACAAAGCACATTCCTTGTAAATGCGATATCTCAGGACCACCTTGAGGGAATGTCTCCACATTTGGCACAAACATTCACTTGAACTCAAAGATGAACTGATTACATTTTGGTGGTCGAAGGTTAAAAGACCAAGGTCATGTGAAGTTGTTGTGAACGATATACATTGGGAATGCCCAAAACGATTTTCAGTGCATCTGGCACAAAAATTCACGTGGACTATTGGATGACCTGATTAGAATTTGGGGGTTAAAGGTCATGGTCCCTGTGACCTCTCGAACACATGTCTTGTCTTGTGAAAGTGATATTTCAGGAACACCTCAAGGGTCTTCTTTCAAATTTGGCTTACATGGACTCACTGATTTGGTGGTCAAAGGTCAAAGAGCAAGGTCACGGTGTAAGGACTGAATTATATATAAACTTGTATGTAATGACAACAGTATTCCTTCAATGCTTTTTTCAGTTACCTGGCTGACCAGTGCTGGAATGGAGGCTGTGTCTACCTGATCATGCTGCGGAGAGTCAAACGAAAGGCTCCCCTCCCTCCTTGTGATGTGAATGGCATAGTTAGTACCCATGTCTGCAATGACAGCTTTGAAGACCAGCAGCTAGGCAGAGCTGCCTCTGAGCCCTCTGACGCACCAGCAAACTGCAAACGCACAAGAAAGTTTGGTGTCATATCACGATCATCCTTTAACCGAGACAACAGGGACAGTACTGACTCAGAACTCCAGAGCTGCTACAATGGTTACAGTTCTTCTGTTCCCACTAATGCAGAAGTCAGTTCTCCAGGCAATGGCGCAGGTTACATCCTCTCCACACATACACCCACAGAAGAAAGCCCAGACACCTCTCTTCCGGTGAGAGCACTTCCTCAGCATGTGCATAGTGGAGGCACCGCCACCCTGCCAGCGAGATGTCACAGTCAGCCGTTGAAATGCAAAATGGATTCGTTCAGCAGTGAATCTTCAAGCCAGGTGAGACTCCCATACAGTGCTCAAATTTAATGGACAATTGCAGGGGTCTTTGTTGGTCTCTCACTTCCATATTCATTCCAAAGAACCAGGATTTATTTCTCAATTGACACAAATTATTTAAAAATGTAATTTCCGCATTACATTTTCATAAAGTTTAACGATAAAATTCATTCAGTCAAGATAAAGCTTCAAAAATAAAAGAGATGAAGTAATTTTACATTAGTTCAAGCATTATTTGTTTGGTAAAGTACATTTCAGAGAGCAAAGTCACAAAGTTTAACAGTTGTTAAACAATAAACAAGAAGAAGAAGGATGAGAGGTGAAAACAGAAGTAAGTGCCATTGCCTATGTACCCTGAAGATAAATAGTAAGAGACAGTTTGAATAAATACGTTTTAAGCTGCTTTATAAAGGCATCAAGAGAGACCACAGGTCTTGTGTCTGCAGGAAGGGTGTTCCACAGTGTCAGAGCCACAACTTCAACTGCACAATCTCCTTTGGTTTTTTAATAAAGTGCGATGGATAACCAGTAAGCCCTGGTCAGAAGACCAACTGAGTATGGACAATCAGGAAGTTAAAAAAACTCATTTGGTATTTAAAGTTATGATCTGGGAGGACGTTGCCCAATCTCCAGGTGCCCCCAACAGATAGGACCTGAACAACAAAACCTTCATCATGAATAAATAACACATGACACAAACACCCAAGAGGCAACCTCAAACACACCCTCTGCATTCTAATTTTTCCCACCACATTTCATAATTAATCAACTTTTCTACACTTCTCATAATAACTTTTAAGTTCTCTAAATTTGTGTTTTGTGCCATTGATTTATTCTAGAATTATGTGCAGCACTCTTTGCCAGGCTCCTGCTTTTCTTTCTCTCTCTCACTCTTCATCTGCACCACTAGGGTAAATTGCACATGGATGGGCCATCAAAATATCCATAAAGTTGTTACCGTACTCGTAGGCAACCATCGGCATAGTCTCGGTGTGAACGTTCTATTGAGGGTCATGCAGTTCTCAGCAGGCATTGAGACTGCACTCATGAAAGAAAACTGCATGCTCTACTGCATGCACCCTTCATGCACTTGGTAAGAACCAGATCAAGACAGTACTACTATCATGTTCTGGTTATTTTGCACAAGGCTACTAAAAGACTTGGTTAAGGTTCAGGATAGATTATAGTTTTGGTGATTTGAATTGTCTAGACCAAACACTAAAAGCATAAATCATGCTCCTGATGCTCCAGATATTGCAGAAACATAGACAGTGAATGCTTTACATTCAAAAGACAAGACATATTTGTTAATGTAAGTTAGTTGCATACAGAATAATTTTGCACTGACATGGTATTGGTCAGGTTTTTGCCAAAGATATCACCCTGTTCTTTTATTTCCCTCTCGGTTTAAACCTAACTCTACTAACTCCAAACTAAATTGGTAGATGAAGCTGTTCTAGAGAGAAGACATAAATAGCATCAGAGAAGAGTGTTGCTCTTTCTGTCATTCAACTTCACGAGCAACAAATCACTTCTGCACACTGTAGGAGTGTACATGCCCAATGTCACCTGTCACAGAAAATAAGTTTGAAGTACACCACATGGGTGTCTGACTACACTACAATAAGAAAGCACAGAATCTAAATGGTTATGTATTCTGTTAATTATTGTAACCAATTGTTAATACTAATCACTCACACAAACCATGAAATAGTTTGCGTTCATATAAACAGAAGGCGTTTTGGAACCTGCCTATTGCCCGTTCTTCCTTCCCCTCTCCCTGAGCTAGCCTCTATTCCACAAGCCTCAGTAACTCTGTCTGTCTCCTGTCTCTCATTTAGCACCACTGAGCAATCAATCAAATTGTTGTTTGTACAGCCCATATTCACTAATCACAATTTGTCTAATATGGCTTAACAAGGTGCAACATCCTCTGCCCTTAACCCTCAACAAGAGTAAGGAAAAACTATTAAGAGGGGAAAAAACGTAGAAACCTCAGAGAGAGCCACATGTGAGGATCCCTCTCCCAGGACGGACAGAAGTGCAATGGATGCCACATGTAACTGAGAACATCAGCAAAATAAGAGTATTTACAACATTGATGAGAAGAAACAATTTGTATCATAATGTAAATTGTGTCTATGTTTAAAGTATTTTCAATGAAGCTTGCTCCTAGAGTTTACTGTCAAAATTCTCTTACAAACCAGCTCCACTACAGCTTTGCTGTAAGAAACATGCTCTCATTAATAAGAGAAGAATAAACTGTGTTCGCTGAATGAGATTAGTTCCATTTCCTCTCTCAGACAAGCTGGACAATGGAGAGCCTTGTTATTTGCTGATGTCAAAGTTCAATCTGATTAAACAGCAGTTGGCCACTAGTGGTGAATGTGTCTCACCCAGTGCCAGGTGGACAAAAATGGGAAGTGAATTTCAGTCTGATTGTCCCATAATAGATTACATTACATTACATGTCATTACAATTAGTGCATTCAACTATTGGAATTCAGGAATACTGAAGGAGTAATACTGAGGGTAATACTGATCAAGCAAGGTTTAGAACACTGGCTGCACCTTTTCCCATTTAGAGACACATACTAATTAAATCTAATAATTCCAAAAGATGAAAAATAGTTATCTTATTGATTATCACAGTAAAATTATCCTTACATAAGGGTTTTGTGCATCAAAGCTCCCAACAATAACCACCACTGTACAAAACTCAATTCTTCTCAATGCAAGCAGCCTTGCATTGAAGAATATTGGGCTGTGAGTTGTGCTTTATGTTAAATAGATTTTCTCTGAAATTGTATGTCCTGGAGCTGATACACTGTACTGTTAGAGTCTGAGTTGTATCTTTCCTTGTACACCACGAACACGGCCCCTCACAGAGGAATTAACACTTGGGGACAGGACAGCAGGTCACACCTTCATCACACATGCTTAGACAGAGGAGCTTAAAGCCCTCTGACTGAGGGATCAGTCAGTCAGAATAATGTTACAACTTTGTCAAATAAGATTAGTATACTGCAGTGGGAATTGAACCCTAAACAATGGACCCCGAGAGAACTGCTGGGAGAATATATGCCTGCCCTTTGGGGGAATAGAAAACAAAGTCCAAAATCCATCTACACAACATGAACACAGTCTTTAAAATTGATGATATACAAAGCTGTAAAGTGTGTGCATGTGTGGAAAGGTTTAATCTAATGAGGGCAGGGACAGGTGTGTTCAACTTGATTCAGTGCTGCACATTGATCTGTGCTGGACTTAGAGTAATGCATGTCTAGGTTTCGCTAGCGCTGCGTAATGTCCATCTCTTAATGTCCATCTTTAAAAATAGAAAATCATAGAACAGCTGTGCACACCCCAAGACCAGGACATGTTGTGAGTTTGCTGGTGCTACAGTAGAATGAAGCAATGACTTGGCTTGGTCTTTGTTATGCTCCACCCTGCAGTCACCAGCTGTTCACACTGACTATTGGCAAGTGAAGTTGAAAACAAACAAATGTGCTTTTATAATCAATTAAAGGCCTTTTGAGTGAGTGGAGACATCTAATGTGATATATGTGCATGAAGAGTAAAAACAGTGGGCCTGAGAACAGTTTGCCACAGAACCACAGCGCTACACTCACATGGCACAATTGTGTGTTCTAGCATTCATCAACAGGAATACAACCACATGGTACAAAACTAACTAAATGAAAGGAGAATAACATGTAGCAATAATGTGAATTTTAGAGCATATCCAATACCACCTGGCAGAACAAAGTGTAACCAGTGGTCTCTGCCGAACACATTTAAGTACAGACCATGATCTAGACAGGAAACTGATTAGAAATATTGAAAATGATGGTGTCTGATCATTTTGTCTCTTTTTAGTTTAACATCTGGCTGCAGCTTACACTGATTGGACCATTGAGAAGGCCAATGGCAATTGTCTCACCATCTGAATCTGACAGAGAGATGTTTATGGTCAGGATGAGAAAGTCAGTGATGTTGGTGTTTTACAACATCTTTGCAGGACTGAAGTATAATTATTTTTAGACAATTATCTTAAAAACATTTATTATATTCAAAATACTGAGGTTGAGACCTCGCTGAGCTGCTGGTGGGTACAGATGAAGACATCCATGGTTTAGAAGAAGAAGCTTGACTTTTATTTGATTTGACCGTGGTCATCTACATGACTACATGAAAGAGTTATTAGTTTTGGTTATATTATGTCAAGCTTGCAGGAGACTGCAACACATTCATTGTAGTGGATGATAAGTAACACATTATTGGATTCAAAACCACCTGTTCCAGTAGAGACGACAGATCTGTGTACAGATGTCTGAGAGGATAAAAAGGATCCCAGCCCTGCAACAACTGTTATGGTGAAAGAAATAGTGATGGGACAGTGATTTAGCATGTGGGTTAGAGGATTGAGAATGACATCAGGACAGCAGAAAGTCTACACATCTTCCACCGCAGACTAAAGACACATCTCTTTCGACTATATCTTGGATTTTAAAAAAAATAAATAAATAAAACTATATATATATTTAGTGGCACTTATATGGCACTTACATATAGCACTTTGTAGTTTTGCTTTCTTGAAGCAAATTGTACTTTCTTGATTCCTGTTGTTCTGGGTTTGTACCCTCATGGTTGAATGCACTTATTGTCAGTCGCTTTGGATGAAAGCATCAGCTAAATGTAATGAATGTTCATCATTATAGGCTTTCTTTCATTAAAATGGTGACTCACTGACTATATGACTCCAGTTGCGGACACACACACACAATATTATCGTTATTATTATTGTTATTATTATTATCAGTATTATCCTGATTATGATCTTTTCTCAACATAATTATGTTTGAATGAAGCATACATACCCTGGTTACCTGTACAGCGCACACAATGTGATAGTGGCAGACTGTGTGTGCAGTCTAAGGATTAAGCTGTCTAGGTTTTTCTGTCACATTTTCATGAATTTGGTTGAATTGTTGTTTTCAACTTCATGATGTATGATGTATTGATTGATGTGTGTTTATTTGTGCTCTTTTGCAGCCCAGAGATGGCAGCCACATCTGGAAGATGCATCTGGTGAAAGGTCAGGAGGGCCTAGGCATACAGATAACAGGGGGGCGGGGCTCCAAGCGCTCTCCTCATGGCATCATTATAGCTCATATAGAGGAGGGGGGTGCCATTCACAGGTATTGCTACTTTTCTTTAGTACTGTGTGTGTTTGTTTGTGTGTCTCTTTCTGCATTCCCCAGTGAATCATAATGAGTTTTACAGTATATGAGCTCCTGCTTTCAGTAAAATGATTAGCTGTTTTCATCGATTACTTAAAGTTATTTATTAAATGTTTGAATAGTTGAAAAGTTTTTATATTTTCATACTTTTCTAAGCACAAATGTCTTCTGGAAATACTCTGCTTTGTACCCATCCACTTTAACTCTATTAATGTCTTAAAGACATTTTCTATTTGGAGTTCAAAGGATTAAAGAGGAGCCGATGTGTGTGTGTTTGTACAGTACAACACATGTTAGTCTGTTTAAATGTGTGTGTGTTTCAGGGACGGGCGTCTTCATGCTGGTGATGAGCTGCTGATGATAAATGGTCAGTCTCTGGTAGGTCTCACTCATCTGGAGGCTGTCGCTATTCTCCGCTCTACTACTGGTCTGGTCCAACTGGTGGTGGCCAACAGGGTAAGCGTGCGCACACACACACACACACACACACACACACACACACACACACACACACACACACACACACACACACACAGCTGCTACAGGACCACAGTACAACAACAATGGACAAAACACAAATGACAAACTAGAAGAGTTATTAGACAATTAGAGGGAAACGAAGCAGAGTGGCCTTCTGCCAATTAGTTTTTTCTGTTTTATGAAAACGACATTTGCTGTTTTACTCTTCGGAAAACTGGATTTTTTTATATTGGATTCATGTGGGTCGACGGAAAGGAAGAGACAGTTTCTCCTAAAGTGTTAATAGGTCCTACAAGATGCACCTCAAGTATTCTTTCCTAGTCCTGTTAGAAATTGCCAATAAACAAATATAAATGTATACTTTTACCATACACATATACTAAACATGACTTTCTACTCCCTTGATTTTAACAATACATTTACTTATAATCTCTGCCCCTGCAGGAGGAGTCAGAAGTGGGTTTTGAGCGCTTCCCTTCCACCAGTCTGCCAGACCTGGTCAGCACCTGCAGCTCCTCGTCCTCTCTGTCTCACACTGCTGTCCCTCGTTCACCTCAGATTTCCAACAGCAGCACAAATCTGCACAACCCCTTCCTGGTATAAACAGATATGTTCTAGTAGATGTTTATGTATCTGTGGGTGAATGTCTTTGTTGTACGTAAATCGATCCAGCCGACGAAAACCCATCCCACAAAGCAGAATTAGTGAGCACCAGGGGGTATTTAGTGTAATGTGGTCAAAGGTTGTGATGACAGCTGGGCAGGTCTTCCTCTCCTCTCACTATTTTCAACTCTTCCTGAGCCAGATGGGATGCATAATCCCTCAAGTGTGTTCTGGGCCTGCCCTACTTAATCCAGATGGAGGCGTAATCCAGATGTATTTTGATCACAGGACTGAACCATCTCAACAGACTCCTTTGAGTACAGTAGAGAAGCAAAGAACTGTTCATCTGGAAACAGCACAGGGCTAATGCACCAGGGTCTATACTATAGGCTACATTCAGACTTAATTTCATGCTGAAGGAAGAAGTGATAATCTATTTATGAAAATGATTTATACACTGGGAAATTCAATACAAATTGTTGAGTGGCTTAATTATAGTAATATCAGATATCAGACAATCCATATCTGTTTAACATGAGATTTCCTGAAAATGTTCTGTGTCACCGTGCAGTTATCTAACCTGGAAAAACTCGAAGAACAAAGTAAGGTCGAGGCACCCAAAGGATCCTGCAGCAGCCCCACACCCATGAAGCTCTGCAGTCGATCCCAAGGTTGGTACCTCACAGTAACAGGATATTAGCACCAAAATCCTTCAAAATGAAATCAAACGAACATCAGGGTTAGGCTTTACGAAGTACTTTTCAGCAAAGTATCTTTGCTTTTCAGAAATAATTGCATTGCTCCATGTATGATATTTGATAGAGACAGAGGTTGTACTCAGTGTATTGGAGGTGATGTAGGGCTCTTTAGGGTTGCCCCAGATAGTGCAAGCATCACTTCCTAAGTTTGGTATTTTATTGACCTTATTCCCTTTGGCTGTAACTTTATAATAATTTTTTTTATTTGAAGTCATTTAGAAAAAAATTATAATGGCATACTGAAATTGCTGCTTCTTTGCAGTGGAATGAAATTATTCTATTTCCTGGATCAGGGGGGAGCAGTCGCCTGGAGTCAGTGGGTGAGGATGATGAGCTGTTTGTGGAGAACGGTGTGAGCAGCTGTGAAGTGGTCGAGAAGCCTCCGCCTGGCCGACGTAAACACTCTCTACCTCAACAACTAGATACTGCTGGAGTGAGACAGGTCAGTGACCGCCTCCCTGCTGCCACTCCGATTGGTTTATCACATGCTATGTCCACAACACACTCATAATTCATTAAGAGACTAAGTACGATCTTTCTGAATCAAGTGACTGTTTGTGCTTTAGACCATTAGCTTAGATTATCAAAGGCCTTTATTACAAAGCAGTTGCACGCTATTTCTGTTAAAGATGTTAGTTTAGCAAGATGAACCGCAGAACGACCTGACAACAACTCTGAAAAAACAACGCTGCTCATAAATTTCAAGGCCTTCATGTCAAGGCCTGATTCATGATTTGTCAGCAAACACATGCAACTCCATCTGATTAGTAGGTGACAGTAAGTAACTCCTAGTGACAGAGCACCAACCTCCTGATTTGAAATGCTAGTTGTGTGAGTATATGTATGCTACGTGCATTATGGTTGAAGAATAATGTTTGGTACACGTGGCACTACACACACACACACACACACACACACACACACACACACACACACACACACACACACACACACACACACACACACACACACACACACACACACACCAGAACAAAGCCTGGTCACTCTCTGTCATGACAACAATGACAATGAGAGCTGCACTAATCACAGAGTTGGATAATTGAGGGAGAGAAATTAAAAGAAGGGGACAACATTAAGAACCACAGCCTCTTAGCAGCTGTAGGTGTGAAGTCCCTACAAAAAAGACATGAGCATCAAACCATGAGTACAAATAAAATTTTTTTTTGTTTTTACAAGATAAATCTGACAGATTATTTTGCTTTTTATATCCATCACCTTTTCAGGAGTATCAGATAATTAAGAAATCAGCCCGCTCCCTGAGCACTGTTCAAGTGGAGTCTCCATGGCGACTGGCACAGCCATCTATTATCTCCAGCATAGTGCTGATGAAAGGCCAGGGCAAGGTGAGTGCACTCCTTTGACATGTAAGTGAATAAAGCTGTACTCCATGTGTGTGTATGTAAGCTCACACTAACAGACTGTACACGTTTGTACAACCACAGTGTGTAATTTTGCAACTATCACTTCAATTATGTTTGATCTTTAATCATACCCTTCCTTACCGATTGTGTTCTGCTGCCAAAATAAGCTTCATATTGTCATTGGGCCTCATTTACTAACAGTGCGTAAGCACAAATCTATGCTTAAACCGTGCGTACGAACGTTTGACATTCAAATCTGGGATTCATCAATATGTTCGTACATTAATTTGTTTGTACTCTGCGAACAAATTTAGAACTTCCTCAGACAATGGGTACGCACAAATGATGAAGGTCCGGCTGTCCTAGAAAATGTAAACACATATACATAGTATATTAAAACTCCATTTATTTAAATAACTGTTCCTTCTGCAGGAGTGTGTGTGTGTGTGTGTGTGTGTGTGTGTGTGTGTGTGTGTGTGTGTGTGTGTGTGTGTGTGTGTGTGTGTGTGTGTGTGTGTGTGTGTGTGTGTGTGTGTCTGCTAATTCCGGTCACTTTAACCCTGATGTCCTGACTGTGCGCATCACGTCACGTCTCGTGTTGTGTATCAGGTTTAAACATGTGTCTGATAAACTCTGGAGAATCAAACAAACACAAAGTAAACATCAGTCCTGTATGTGTCCTAATAACTTGTGATCAGTGTTTATTGTTAAAGTGTAAAGTGAGCGCAGGTCAGAGGAGTGAGGAGGAAACACCGCTCTCTTCATGACCAACGGATTTCCTTATATGGAGAAATAGAGGCGTGGCTGTATGCTAATTGTAGAGAGCGGACACGCACCTGTCGATTTAGAAGGATTCTGATTCACAAACATACGCATGGTGGTGAGAATAAAATCGGCTGGTGCGCACGTGTCATGAATCCGGTGGCGATTTGTTATGTTTCGATGTGAATAACAATAACAATAATAATAATAATCCTGTGATACGCTGTCATCATGTCCAGAGTTTACGCTGCCTCTTGTCAAATTTCAGCTGGGATTGGCCATTTATACCTTGTGAATTTTTTAAGTAGTAACAGTCAATCAAAGATTTAACAAAAGCAGCAGCTGAGGTGCTGATAATCAAATTCATTGTCTAAAGCAGAAAACCAGTTCACACACCCAGATCATTAGATCTTTTATTCATTGTCAGTTGAAGTTATGGAATGTGTGCACAGGTGAAAACATTTATTATTTATGTATTCACAATTCGTCAGTACAACCCAACTAGTGGTAAATTAAGTTATGATATATTTTTGTCAAAAAGATAACCAGATATTAGAATATGATGTGCATCTTTGCATGTGTGGGAATGCCGAGTGATGTGTTTCATTTGGTGAAGAAAGTTACACAAAATTACAGAAATAATATGGACTTCATAAAGAGAGTGTGAGCCAAAGTAGTTGTAAATATAGTATTAACAACTGTCTTACTCTCTGAATCACGTCCAAAACTCAGCATATAGCTACAAAAACACTCATCCTTCAAACTCCCGACATGACGTACTCAATTTTCTCCTAGATTGTCCGACCTAATCTGTCATTTTCTATGTCTCTGTGTTGGCGACAGTGGACAGAGGCATTATGTTGTTGATTTGTCCATCCATACATGTGGATATCCGTCCATCACGTTCACATGATATCTTAGGAACATCTTGAGGGGATAAAATGATGGCTCTTGTGAATATGCCAAAATAATGTTGTCTGAAAACCTGTCCCGTCTGAAATGTATTGGGATCTATGTTTCATAGGGCCTGGGATTCAGCATTGTTGGTGGGCAGGACTCAGCACGTGGTCAGATGGGGATTTTTGTTAAAACCATTTTTCCTCATGGAGCTGCAGCAGCTGATGGACGATTGAAAGAGGGTAACTTAACTTTTCATTCTCTTCCATTGAATTGAGAGTGCAGGATATAGGAAAGTAAAATATGTATTACGAGGGAAACAGGGACATTTACACATGTGCTGAACATGCATCTCATTCTACTTCTATGCTTCCCTGTGCAGGAGATGAGATTCTGGAAGTGAACGGAGAGTCTCTCCAAGGACTCACACACCAACAGGCCATCCAGACCTTCAAGGTGGACTTTCATGTTGTAGAAAGTTTAACATTCTTTAAAATGAGTGTGTAAAATGTGTTTTTGTTCATCATCTTCACATAAAGAATGCCTTTGACTAATTTGCTCACAATGCCAGCAAGTTCACTGACTTGATCATATTTTTAGTGAAGCAACCAAGGACTTTTTAAAGAGCCCTTTTTAGTCATTTCGGGAAAAACTTCTGTCCTCATCTCCACTTCATTACACCTCACTTCTATTTTTTCCAACAGCAATTGAAAAAAGGTGTCGTGACCCTGACGATTCGAACTCGTCTGCGCAGTCCCAGCCTGACACCCTGTCCGACCCCCACCCTCCTCAGTCGCTCCAGCTCACCCAACTCCAATACCAGTGGAGGAACACCTGTCCCCTCAGGGTTTGAAGAGGCTGATGGCCGCAAGGGCCCTGGTCCCGGTCCAAAAGACTGCGTCATCATGGAGGTCACACTTAATAAAGGTTAGCTGGCTTAATTAAGAATTCCCTTCATTGAAACTAAGGGGCATGTGTGTATGTCCTTATGCTTGAACTGTACATAGTGTATCCTTTGCTGTTTTTTTGCCGTTGTGATAATATGAATTACATATTTTTGCCAGATGTCATACAAAGGTCTCATCTGCAGTGATCTCTTGTTTTGAGAACCCTTCTTCTCTGATAGTGAATGTTGATTTATTTAGAGCCTGGTGTTGGTCTGGGGATTGGAGTTTGCTGTCTGACCCTGGAAAACTCTGCTCCTGGCATCTACATCCACAGCTTGGCACTGGGATCTGTGGCCAAGATGGATGGCAGGCTCAGGTAAAATGTATATGTAGTCTCACTCAGGAGACGCACAAACTGTACTGTAAAATGCTTTGAGTGTTCATCAAGACTAGAAAAGTGCTATATAAATACAAACCATTTAGTACAATGTGCTCAAAGTGCCAACAGTATTAAAGTATGCAGGCATTTTGCGGATCCATATCATGAGTCATGGCAGCACATATAACTATTTTCCAAATAATCCAATTTCAGCTCCTCAAACTAAACAATAGTTTGTTCTCCTATACACCTCTTAGTTCCATTTTATTGGGATGATTATGATGTAGTAGATGACAAACTTACGATCATATTTAGTTATTAATCGATGGTGTCGGATCAGTGTTGCACCGGTCACTTTAACACTGAGTCCTGACTGTGAGCGTCACGTCTCATGTTGTACTGAGCTGTAAAATATTGACGACTTATTTTTCATTATGTTTAAATGCAGCCTTATAAACTATGGAGCGAATCAAACAAACACTAAGTTACTTCATGTACTGATCAGGTCCAGATAACTAGTGATGAGTGTTTATTAGTTCAAGTGAGAGCAGGTCAGAGTGGAGGAGGAAACAGGAAACCAACCGACTTTGTTTCCACTGTTCTTCAACTAAGTCACTTACCGGCTGCTTCACGTGAACGCTCCTCTCATCTCACTGTGTGTGTTGCTCTGAGTGAGTGAGTGGGGGCGGAGCCCCGGGGCCTGTGTGTCTGTGTATGTTGAGGACACACACACATTTTCTCTCGCTCATGGTATTTCACATGGTGGCCTATATACGACGATGACTAAGAAAACATTCATCATTTGAAAAACTGATTTGTTCAGTTCAGTGTTTACAAAATATGAACATGCACAACACTCCTCAGGATCAATATATTTTAGAAACGAACTTCAATAGTCTCCTCTTTTTATATTCAAAACCAGATCATTTTGGTCGTGATGTTGTTGCATGTACAAAGTGAGGTCTTTGACAGGGTTGTGCTTCTCCTTGCAGCCGGGGAGATCAAATACTGGAGGTTGACTCAGACAGTCTTCGACATGCTGCTCTCGGTGAGGCTTATGCCATCCTCAGTGAATGTGGCCCAGGACCAGTCAGTCTCATTATAAGCAGGCACCCAAATCCTAAGGTAAGACAACGTTTGTTTCCGTTTTTATGGACATATCTTCTCTTTTAGCATTTATAACCAATATCTATAGTTGTGTAGGAGCCCCAACATCTAGCAGATGAGTCTGTAATCTTAAACTACCTTTATCCAAGTAAATGTATTTATTCAATGCCCCATTATATACAAGGCAACCGTTAAAAGAGTTACATCCAGGCG
This sequence comes from Hippoglossus stenolepis, assembly GCF_022539355.2. Lineage (NCBI taxonomy): Eukaryota > Metazoa > Chordata > Actinopteri > Pleuronectiformes > Pleuronectidae > Hippoglossus > Hippoglossus stenolepis. The sequence continues at coordinate 1,068,160 of NC_061491.1, forward strand.
CCCCTGTTGACATAAGACTGGGGAAGTTCATACGTAGATCATTCCCATTAACTTGGGTCCTGTCAACATACAAGCTCTTTTTTGCCACAGCAAATTTTCTCCATTCTTTTTCAGAAACTTAACTTGTATAAGACCATTTTATGGACAATGGAACAACCATTAATTTTTTCCAGAATTGACACATATTATTTGTAATCAAAGAGACCTGTAACAGATATTTGGGCTCAACACCATTTGCACTAAGAATGAAACTTTGTATCGTCAAATTTTACAGCAAAACAAAATCCACATTAAAATCTACTTTTAATGCATTTAGACATTTGTTTAAAATGTAAATGTAAAACAGATTGTTTTAAATGTTATCACCAGACTTCAAATTAAAGGAATAGGTCACCCAAAAATGATAGGGTTAGGGGGTAAACAGGGTTAGTTACTGTTTACCCCTGAAACTCCAGCAGTGTTTTGTGGACTCACACACTTCACCCACCCCTCCATTGGCACAGGGGTGAGTAGATAATAAGTGAATTATGATTTTTGGGTGAACTATTCTTTTAAGAGGTCTTTTTCATTTCTGTGTTGTCCAGAAGAGGGCAGCATAAACATATAATGTAGACAATGCTATTTATCTATATCGTCATGTCTATGCTCTATATGTATATATGTTATTTAACTTGCAATCATGATAAAAGTGCATTTCTATATTTCTCAGGTATCAGAACAGGAGATGGATCTCATTATAGCTCGATCCTCACACAGGGACAAAATGAGCAGGAACAGACACTCAACTTACTCCCAAGGTCTGTTATGTTTACCTACATTTTGATTTGGCTTTCCTCTCCTTTTATTTTCTACTACATTATGTTCACTAAGCGTTAGAGGGAGTTCAACAGCATGGCCAAATACCTCTTTTTGAAAATGCTCTGGGTTTTTGAGCTCTGTGGGTTTAACTGCCACTGTTGTAAACCACAGGTCTGTCCTGTAAGAGCCCCTACCCAACGATGAAGGACAGACAGGGAAGTGGCTCCCCTGCTCTCAGCTGGACCATGAAGAGATTCCTTGAGCCTGCCAGCAGAGTACGTGTTCATCTAGGATTCAGATATGATTGCTTAGTTCATAGGTTTTGAGAGATTTGGAGATGTAGCATACAATATACATTCTTGGTAGTTTTTCTTTCCACAGTTGCCAAGTGTTTGCTCGTCGTGGGAACTCTTGGTTTTTCCTATAATATCATAAGGACACAATTCAATTCAGTTTTATCTGTACAGTGCCAGTTCACAACATACATCATCTCATGGCACTTTACATAGTAAGGTTGAGATCTTACAACCAAGAACTGTTATTGTTGTTATTAAGTACTGTTGACATCATTTACATTAAGTAATTAGGTGTTTAAAGCTTTAAAAGTCTTGAAATTGAGAGTTAAACTTATGTTGTCCGACTGTTTTATTGAAAAGGCAGAATAAAATGTAATGTCAGGAATTAACACAATCAAATTCAAACTAGATACCATCTGGTCAAGGGGTTTGAGTGGATGGGTAATATTGAGACTGGGATACAGTGATCTTAAAACAAAGTTGGCCATGGATTTAATATGCAGGGACATTGTCCACTTTTTGATCTCAACTACATACCTTTAGTTTTGTGACTGCATCTTTTGCACTAGAGACAATGTCATGGTAGTCTATCTGCAGTCACTTAGACATACAGACATCTGTCAAATTGTTCAAAACCACCTCTGTGGTAGTTTTTGCTGCTGTAGGTCTTCCCATATTTTGTGATGATGACACACAAACAGACTCACAAGGTGAAAACAACACCAACCGCACGATCACTTTGTTTCTATCTTTCTCGCTGTGTTACCACGAACAACAGTTGATCGGTACAATCGAGTTAAACTGTCACATACTTGCATTGTGATAATCTTTTCTACTTACCTTTTAAGTTCAGCAATTAACTTTTATTGTCTGTTTTCTTTGTCTACATTGTCAATTTCGATATCGTGAAAATTATGGAAAACTACTTAAAAAAGGTGTCAGTTGTGGTTTTCATTTTTCTTTCACTTAACTTGTTCTTCCTCCATTTTCACAACTCTGAAGCAGGGGTCCCTGAGCTCTGAGACAGAGTTATCTCAGTACTTCTCCCAGGACGTGTCCAGCCACTCGTTCCTGTCTGACTCCATGCTCATGGGCTTGAACAGTGACGAGGCTCTCCACCAGCAGAGGTGCAGTACGTCCATGGATGACAGCACGTCACAGCTACATGGTACATTTTCAACCATTTAATCACCATGGAAAATGTTTGGAATTGGTTACCTGGACAAGAATCACAGCTTGCTGTAGAGTGCGGTGACTTTCATACTGCAGCCATGCATCAGACAATCAAGTCAAACAAGAACCTGAACAGAGATTTGAGTCTGGACTAAAGGTGGTCACAGGGTTAGCTCTCATACACAGTTTGATTATTATTAGATTATTTGGACTTTTTCCATGTAGATCAAACAGGAAGATCATATGGTCTTTTTTTTTTTACTGTCAGAATTACAATGCAGACTTTTGAGCTTCCAAAGCTCTGAACCAGCCGTCATTGTCTCTTCATGCAGTCAAGAGATACTAGCAAGTTTATTGACCAAAGATTTCATACATGGCATCTATTGCCCTTCTGTCCGTGCTGGGAGAGGGAACCCTCCCTTGTGGCTCTCTCTGAGATTTTCTATGTTTTTTGCCACCTGTTAATAGGTTTTTTGGTAATTTTTCCTTACTCTTGCACATTTTTAAAGGTGTGGCTCAACCAAAAAATTGAAAACTCACTCATTATCTACTCACCACTATGCCGATGGAGGGGTGGGGATCGATTCTTCAAAGTGTCCGTAGGCCCCAACATTCAAATTCGACTCAAAATGGCGTCATTTACACCATGTTTTTATTTGAAATGTCCGCTGTTGTCCTCCTCCTAGTTACTGCTGCAGTGAATGCGAGTTCTTGCGAGACGAGAACAGCGAGTTACTGGTGTTTATTTACATTTGAAGAAGTGGTCACCAATTACTTCAACTGTATTGGATTTGGCTGCAATGCTGTTTACCCCTGAAAGTGTTTTGTGGACTCCAACACTTCACCCACCCCTCCATTGGCTTAGTGGTGGGCTATACAAATAAGTATTGATTGAATGATTGATCATGTGACCTTCTTTACAGCCTAAAATCATTGTTTGATTTAAATACACTAAAGACAGCCATATTTTTCAGTTTTTACCCAAGTCATTTTAATTTTATTTGTAAAGCACAAAATCATAATATACTTAATCTCAAGGCACGTTAGATAGTAAGGTCGAGACCTTAAAAACCATTAAAATTACTGTTAGTTTGTTAACATGTTGATAGTTGTTTTAATATATCCTTTTTGAATAAACCACATTACCTGCATTTTATTCTGCAGCATTCACCCCTTCCCTAATAGAAGTGGAGAGTGGTCCTGTGTACAACACATCACGCGACAAGACCCCTGTCCCTCTTCATCACCATGGAGAGGATGTTTGCCAGCCCATTGCCATCTCGAGCCCCACGTCAGTGCGAAGTCCACTTCTCCGCCAGCGACGAGTGATGTGTTTTGAGGAAGAGTTCAGTGATGAAGAGAACTCGGACAACACTGGAAACGCTGAGCACTCCCACAGACTAACAAAATCTGACTCTGATAAATTGAGTGATGCCCAAGCTTCCCAATTTTCCAAAAGTGATTCAATGGGTGTTGTTGCTACATCTGTTACATCATCATTAGATGTAGGTGGAGACAGTGAAGATGGTGGGGATTTAAAGAGGTGTGGAAGCAATGATATGACAACTTCACTCGATGGTAGTTTCTCACAGCGAGAGGAAGTCATCCGTTCTCCCTTTGACGACAAAGCAGGGGTGGCAAGCAGTACGGGCTCTGTGTCCAGTAATCTGACCCTCAGTAGTGAGAACCATACAAATCAAGATGATGGACAGTTGGAGTCCAAGCGCTCCCCCAAGCTTGAGCATAAAGCAGTTACGCGGGTCAAAAGTATGATGAGCATTGAAGCCCCAAACCTGCCCCAGCAGCCAAAGTCCAAAGTTGATGAGCTCTCTCTGTCACAGCCCTTATCCCAGCCTACACAGTGTGGGAGAAGCCCTGGGGTTGCTGGTGGGTCGATATCCCATCAGCACTGTAAGAAGGGAGAGATCAGTGAACTCTTGGGTGTTTGTGCCATTGACACTGTGACCCTGAGGAGAAGTGAGGACGAGTCTTTCGGGCTTGACCTGGAAATCATGTCATCCCCTCTAAGAGTTGTCATCACAGGGTTGAAGCCTGGAGGTGCAGCAGAAAGGGTAAGTCTGATTGTTTTTTTCTTTGTATCACTCCAGTGTTAGTGAATGGATGCATCAGATCTTATGCTTAATCTCTCAGTTTGAATAATTTTAACAATAAAAACTTTGACTTTAATTGGATTGTGCACTGGAAAGTATATTGCTCAATGAAAAAAGTTTTATCTCTTGTGTTTATTTGTTTTTTCCAGGGATCTTCAGCCCTTCTGTGTCCTGGAGATGAGATTGTAAAAATTGGAGAAAAGCTAGTGTGTTCTTCTAGCTACCAGGAAATCTGTGATCTGATGCACAACCTTCCTATGACACTGTGCTTGGAGGTCAAGAAACCAGTTTCAGGTAAGACTTCCATTTTGAATCATCGTATTGTCGAATTATAAGATTCAGTATCAGTGTCGATGCTACTGTTTTCCATTTAACTTAGTACTCTTCTCTGATAGTGAATCTCGGACTGAGGTGTGATCCGTTATGAATGTTCGTAACACTTGTATAGGAGAGTGGACAGGATGCAGAAAATCCAGCAATAAAAGTAGCAGTTTTGCTGCAACGTAATATTATGTTGTCCAACAACATACAGTCCTTCCTATTCAGTCAGCACACTTAAAATGAAACAGTATATTACTAAAGGAAAATTCCATTATATTTTAACCTGGTGTATTTCACATATATATGTGGCTAATGTGACTGGCTCAGAGCCACGGATTCATTTGTTGTAATTTAGCTACACAGATGGAATCACTCTCAACAGACAAATCTAGATTTGTGAAAGAATTCGTAGCGGTTTGACCAGGAGTTTGGTCCACAGTAACAGTACTAAAATGCTAAATGAATTATCCCCCCAAGTCTACATCCACCTGGTGCAGATCTGTTCTGTCAGGTAGCTGCAGATATGTAAAATGTATGATCCATTTGTGGAAAACTAATTTCACATGAATCCTACAACAGGTCTGGACAATTTGTAAATTCTGTTTGTGCCTGTAAAAAACTCGAGAAATACAATAAAGAAGGTGAAATTTAAGAAAATTGGTGAATGCATAGTTCACCTAAATCGCTTGTGCTCACAACTCCTTTGTTCTGCAAAATATTTCAGCTGGCACGCGTCTGTGTGCAAGGTCCTCACAGAGATGGCTGGCTGGAATTGTCAATTGTCTACATGAACCCATATTTTGATAATTTCCATAAAATTCACTATTTTCTACAGGTGATTAATGTTTTACTTAACCTCTAGTCAACCTGCACAAAAGACCATGGGCACCTCTACAATTAGCATCATATGTGCACTCATCGTAGAGTTCACACTTTCCTGCACTTTTCTTTCAACTTCACCGCACAAACAAATGAAGAAGAATTATGGATAAGAATACAAACATGTTCTTGCATGAGGCCATTACAAGGCCCATTAAAGCTATTAGTTGCTCCTCTGCAGCACAATAAAGAGAATGTAAACGTTCTTGCAACTTTTTAAATGCATGTGTTCCTAACTCTTTAACACCACTGCTCACAACATACTGTCTACCCAGGACTTGTACACCACAACACAAGCTTGTTTATCATGCCAGCTGTCAATCAAATGCAGACACGCCCCTTCAGGTGCTGAGGGGAAGAGGGGCATTTCATCTATCATATTGAAAAACTTACATCCGATTTTCTTTCTATCAATGGAGTTTTCTGGAGCCATGCACCAACGTGTGATGTGTGTGGTGTATAATTTTGCTTGTTCTGTTTACACGTCATTAGTGGATGCTACTCAGTATGTCTTTAAATAGAGCACCATCTCTTTCCCTTTTATGCTGACCTAAGATGTAGGATCAACCCTCCCTCATTTACTTCCCCAAAGCAACCTGCAAGCTTCTGGCTTTCTATCCATGGTGACTATCTTATACAGTATATTTAACTTTTAGTTACACTAGAGTTACCTTGTAGTTTTACTCCCTGTATGCTTACCACTGTATGTAGTGTAATAGCTGCTCCTTTTATGGTAGAGTCATGTGAATTTAGTTTGAGTGTAGTACAGACATTGCTGTGGCTTACTGCAATCTTCACAGGGGTCAGTTTATTTGATTACAATCAAGAATTTGTAAAAATGTTCAACATCTACCTGGTAGTTTTCTGGTGAAGGGTTGCTTTTGATTGAAATTTGATCCACTTTCAGATTTGATATGGTCAAAAAATACATACACTGTGAAAATGTTTCATTCCTGTCACTTTTCAGTGTTCAGTAGTATCAGTATATTTGGTGAATATCCTTTAGTCTTACTCTTTATGTCTTCCCCAACTTAGCCTGTAACATAAAAGACAGCCACAGAATAAATTACCAGGTGATATCCTGGAGCAACCACAGCAATGTCTGCAGTCAAGTCTTTAGCACCTGAAGAAAACCTGAAAATGTGTCTACATTTTTCCTGGACTGATCACTTAATTATTTCTGTCTAGACAACCAGACAACAGATGTTTACACACCAGCTATTGTGCAGTTTGTGATCTTGGAATATCACTTTGTTTAGTATCCACCAAGCAACCCTCTCATTGATCCCTCTGTTGCTTTCATTAATGAGATTTTGACTTTGCTTGTTTATTATGAAGAAATCACACAGATCATCACCTTTTTATAAGATTCAAGATTGACACTGGATTACTGAACACCCCTCACCCTGGATATCCGTGTATTATTTATTCTATGGTCTCCCTTGTATGTAACCTCACTATGTTGCAAGATGAAATACAATTTTTGGAGTGTTTTGGGAAAAAAACATAATATGTCATGTCAAATGGTTTAGTCGGCACTTGCTTACTGCTTACTTTTCATTTCTGGTTCCAGCTGTAGATCAACTGTCCAGTTTGATAATTTCGTCAGGGAGCATTGATGGAGCCATCAGACGGAATCCAGCCAGAGCTGCTCACGGAACATCCCATGAAGGACAAATGATCTGTGCAAATTCAGGGAATTCCAACCACACGACCCACACAGATCATGACTTTCACATACCCATCACCAATATAGATGACATTTTATCAGAAGTGAGCCTCTGTGTTGATAAAAATACACACATGACACCCTCCTCCAAAACATCATTGAATGAGCCTATACCCTGCTGTTCAAGCCAACATACTGTGGCCCTGTCGGAAGAGGCTGCCATTCACGCTCCAACGCAGCCCAGTCCCCTGGACTGCTCCACCCTGGTTGCAGGAAATGAGAAATGTGCCACCCCACTTGTGGAGACAATACATGTGAAACAACCAAAGGAAAAGTCTGGGTCTAAAATGATGTACCCCATAGGAGATGACAGTGATTCAAACAGTGAATCCACCACTGACAGTGTAATGGTCAATAAGATAGTCAGCAGTGGTGGACATCTTCATGAGCCCTCTTCAGATGAGGAAGAAGTGGAGATTTTTTATTCTGATGCGCAGCAACCTGCTGCAGGTGGACACTTTTATTTAGGCCAGTCACCAAATGGGCCCTCACCTTTTCAAGATGGCAGCAGTCAAGATACCAACCTGACTCAGACCTGTGATGTGATGCAGGTTTCCTCTGAGGTCTCAGCGGGTTACAAAGAAAGCTCTGTGACAACAAGCCAGTGCTTACAGCTTTCTCAGTTGTTCAGGGACTCCTCCACAGACCAACCACGCCAATCTTCTAATGGTACAATACCCATTTCTTCCACAGAGTGCCACATTAATAGTGCCATACAATCCTGTGACAAAGTATGCATGGCACCCAGATCTGGTAGCCTAAGCATTTACAGCAGCCCCTCCCCATCAGGTACTCATAGTGTCACAGAGGGAATGACTGCAAATCTGCATGCAGATGCCTCGCTAACCTCAGATTTACAGAAGCATTTGAACAGAAACCAGACCCTCTCACCTTTAATGGAATCAGAGGTCTCATGTTCACACATTAGTAGAGCAGACACAAGAGTGCCAGCATCAGTGACAAACAAAGAAATAGTCTTGAAATGTAGAACTAATTTAAACCCCCGTGCTACCTCATCACTTGCCAAGACCTCTAGCCCAAACCTTCTTAATAATTCAGACTGTCCTGTGTGGAGCAGTATCTTTAAACTTCAGGTTGAATCTCAAATCAGACCAAACACTGCTCCCAAACTGAAAGGCCTAAGTATTAAGACTAAGAACAAACTACAGGAAGAGCCCCTCCAAAAACCTACCAGAACTGAAAGTCAGTTTTCTTCAAACACGTATACCTCTTTGATCCAGTCAGCAAAATTATCACAAGTGGCAGACATGTCCAGTTGTTTGATGACCAATAACCAGACTGATATGAACAGCTGCCTTGCTTTGCCAAAAGTTAGCGACATAAGGCAAGTTACACCTGAGCACAGGCTTGCAGATGGCACATTACAAACTGTGCAACTAGCCAAGGAGAATGGCATCCAATTAGGATCCAAAGCAACAGCCAAACCACAGGGCCAATCACTCCAACATTCCACTCAGAGAACATTTATAGAAGTACAGCTGTCTTCCTTATCTGGTTCATCCTCACCACTGCTGACACACTACGAAAAAGTTTATTCAGAAGACTCTAAGCACACTCAAAGAGGCCCACATGCAAGATTATCACCAATGCTTTTTCCTGACCTTTCCACGGAAGAAAAAACTAATGCCAAGGTCTTCAACACAGGTTTTAATTCACTGTGTTCTACTAAAGAAACTAACTCAACCCCAAGTAATGGCTTAAACCTCACTTCTATTGTGGAGACAAGTGGCCCCCCAAAGTCCAGCACATCCAGACTGCACATAAAGACAATGGAGAGGCGAAGTTTCCCAACAGACAACACCTTGTCAGCAGACTACAATCCCTTCTCTGTCCGACATAAGATAAAGTCTTTTGAAAACCTGGCTCATTTTGACAAGCCTGTGGCTAGAAACAATGACATTCAGTCGTATGCTCTGGCATATAGAGCCTCACTTAACCAAAGGATTGCTGGTTATATTGGTTTGGTCAATTCTATTGGCTGCCGGACACAGCAAAGGGGTTTTACTTCTTATGTGGCGAATCAAACCCCTACCACCCCCTGCTCACCTCCTCTTGGTAAATCGAGGTCTAGCATTACACCAATGAACCTTGAATATCCAGATACAAGCTGCAACACAGCTCCCCTGTTGGAGGACAATCCTGAGGCTGAGGTTCGAAATATGCCATATGGGATTACTTCACAGACCCCTCCGGTGCTGCGGAGGAAACATGGCAAACTTCCCCGCAGCAGGATGCAGCAGCTCAGGGCCCTCAGTATGCCTGAACTGGAAAAGCTATGCACAGAGGACTTTGCCAGAGAGCATGGTACAACCATAGATCAAACTGAGCCTGGCATCCATCCTACAAGTCTTTCGGATGCCTCAGGAACTGAGAGGTGTCCACACTCTGCAACCCTGACAAAAGTTGATATGAACATGGTGAACCAAGTCGAGCCTGGATTTACTGAGGAGACTCCTCATAGACCCTCAGAGACCCTTGGACAACAGCCCAGCTGGTCAATCAGGTGGGCAGTTAAATTAAAAACTATCATATGAATCCAAAATGTCTGACTGGCAATCCTGATGATCTCATCATGAGGAAAGTATGGTCAGAAAAGGAAACATATAAGTTATTCATAATATGCTCATGATATCATAAAAGTATTGTAATTTCATGAGGAAAAAGTCATCAGAATGAAGGCTTAACATTTTCAGAAAAAGTGCTGATGGTGGCTAAAATCATATTCATGTTCATTCATTTATCTGACACATTTGTCCACTCAGATATGAGATAATGGGATACAATGCAGGCCTCAATAGTTACACACATTACTAATAATTTGTTTATTTATTTGCCATATTACATCTAAATATATTTAGATGGAAGATATTTACATAATGTAAAAATATTTAGATGTAATATGGCATTTTTTTCTGAAATTATGACTTTTTTCATAACATTATGACTCTTCGTTAAAATGTTAGTTCTTAAATGCTCTGAAATCAGGTTCTTAGTGTGAATGATGGGGACCTACGTGAGGACACAGTTTTCTGTGGTCGTGTCCCATGAGCTGTTTCAGAATCTGTATTCTTCCTACTAGTTTTTAGTGAGCAGAGCTTAGGTAAAATGTGAAGTATTGAACTTCCATATTCCAGTCAGACGTCAGCAATATTTGAATTTAGAATTTGATGACAGTTCTGTGGTTGTTTTCTTATTTTGCCACTGACATCTAAAGCCAACATATCTGACCCACAGATTTTTGGAAGCAGATTAGCTTTGAGTTGAGTTTTGACGTTTTTACAATAAATATTCAATGCAATGCATTCCACTGTAAATATTAGTCTTAATTCCATCTATATTTTATTTCCGTTTTGAGTTGAATAGAGGATTATGTTATCTAATAAATAATACGTATTAGCAATAGGAGATTGTTAAATTTGGTTAATTTACCAGGGGGGAGTGGTCACATAACTACTGTGTATGTATTTCAATACGTTTCATCACAATCTGTGAACCAACCTCAAATCACATTCTGTGAGACTTGAGTTCATGATGAGGAGTGTATTTTTCTTTAACAGACCTGTGCATATAGTTGAAAGTAATAAACTGCATTTTGGTATCTCCAACTGACTACCATACATTTATGGATACACCATATATTGGGTTTGCTTTTGGTTTGTTTGGTTGTCGTTTCATAATGGTATGGTAATCGAATATATTATTGTAGAAATATTTCAGTCATCTGAACTAGATTATAAAACAAAAGCATAAAGTAAGAATTATCTTTTGACCTGTTTTAGCTGTGCCTCTTTTTATTGTATCCATTTCTATGGGGGGAAAAAATGTGTTAGTGTGTTAGTGTGTTCATTTTGACTCCTTTTGTCCGCAGTTTAAAGGAGCTGAGTACTTCTCCTGTGAGTCAGTGTAAGCTGCAAACACTGTTGCTTTCCCCGACTGCTAGATCATACGTGTTGTCCCTGCTTCAGGAGGCCAGGGCCCTCTCTGAGGTAACATCACACCACTGACTTATGTCATTTAATCTTTTACAGATTCCTTAGACTCTGTAGTTTCAGTCCTATATTCCGTATAAATCCCTTTGTCATGTTAAATCTGTCTGAACTCTCTGCAGGTTAATGTCAAAACTCAGCTTGTGGTCCTGAGTAAAGAAGAGGGCTCAGGGCTTGGTTTTAGTATTGCTGGTGGAGTTGACCTTGAGCAGAAGGCAATAACTGTAAGTACAGTATATAAATCCTCAGGAATTTAATGTACTGTAAATATGTTCATTCTCATTCATAATTTATCCTTGTGCTTTGTGCTTATAATCTGCTGTACTCATCACTGTGTATATTTGAAAAACAATGCCCACAAGCAGCAAGAAAACTTCATTCTGTCATTTTTATTATATTTTATTATTTATTAAATTTAGTCACTGCTCATGAGAGCACATGTCATATTTAACTATACTTAGTCCTCTGAATTTGACACCTTAGAAATGGAATGAATTACATAGAATTTGACATTTTATTTTTTCGTAGTTTACTGGCTGATTAGATTTTTAGCTCAAATCTATTTAGGGATGTCTGTGATTATCTCTTATTCTGTGAGTGCTCTTGTATTATGTCTGGTTATGTTTATCTTTCTTTCTCTTGCTGTCCTCAAGTCTCCCATGCAAAAGACATCTTAAACCCAACGATATAACGTGATTAAACCAATTTAAACAAACACTCTTCTCTGTTTAAAGTTGCAGTGTGTAGCATTTTTTGACATAAAGTGGTGAAGTTGCATGTTGCAGCTGAATACCCAATACTCCCATTAATTTGAGTGATTCTTACAATATTTATTGTTCACAACTGCTTTTATATAAAAAAAAAAAAGATAAATGATAAATGATGATTAATGTTAGTTTTGAAAATAATGTAGAGACATGATTGGTTGTGTTAGAAAAGTTTTTGCCAATATCTGTGGGCAGTCAGGGGTGGTACTGTAACAGATACTAAAACTTTGTGTCCAGGTTCACCGGGTCTTCACCAAAGGTGCAGCTAGCCTCGAAGGCACGATCCAGAGAGGCGACAGCATTCTATCCATAAACGGCACAAGTCTGGAGGGTAAAACCCATGGAGAGGCTGTGTCCTGTCTTCACCAGGCCAGGCTGACCAGTCAAGCCTTAGTAGTCATTTGGAGAGACAGTGAACTGAGTCTCTCTGACAGACGTGACTCGGTCAGCCAGACAAACAGTGTGCATTCTCCCAGGAAGTCTTTGGAAGCCGGGGCAGGTTAGTCCAAGACTTGCATCTATGACCATATAAATATCCACAAACCTTATAAGCAGCTCTTGTTGTTCCAGTGATAGCGCCAGTCGTAAACAGTCGCAATTTTTTACAAAGACTAGAATTAAGTAGCATCTAGAGGTGAGGTGGCAGATTGAAGAACTGAATAATTCATATATTATATTTCACTTCTGTAATTGTGTTGAATATCTCTCAGTGTTGAATGGTGGTCAAGATGGTGCTTTAATGGTGGAGCTTCATAAGACCTCTGCTGGCCTGGGCTTCAGTCTGGATGGGGGGAAGTCTTCAAGTCATGGAGACAGGCCTCTCACTGTCAAACGCATCTTTAAAGGTGAAATTTCCTCTATAAGTCTCATAGAAAGTCCATGATGAAGGTAAATACTCATCAAGAATCAAACAAAGTGATGTAATGTGTGTAGGCCCATTCCCAGTGGACTGGAGTATACCTGTGGTCCACAGGCTGTGGACCTCCTATGATTCATATTACACAGTATTCGTTAAATGATGTTGTTTATGTTATTTATAACCACTAAACCTTATGACTTTTGATCCAATCTTTGTGTTAACAACTGTGCACAGAGCTAACACAGTTACCAAATAGACCCAGACAGGGACAAAACCAAAATACTCATGTCTTTTTGTCTGTTCTACACTTCTCTGGTGTCTGTCCTCAGACTCATACTAGATAGTTCCCACCCTCTTAAGATTTGCAACCAATCAATCAATCATGCAAAACCTAGTGGCAGCTCCATCACTTTCTATCACTAGATCACTGCTACAAATAGCACTGTTTACCCCTGAAACTCCAAAAGTGTTTTCTGAACTCAAACACTTCACACACACCCCTTTGGCATGGGGTGAGAAGATGAGTGAATTTTCATTTCTGGGTGAACCATCCCTTTAAGCTGGACTGCTGTGCTTCTCCACAACAGGAGGCGCTGCAGAGCTGTCGGGGCTTATCGAAGTTGGCGATGAGGTCCTATCTATCAATGGCTGTTCTCTGGAAGGCCTCATGCACCATGATGCCTGGAAAATCATCAAAGCCACAAATGACGGACCCAACCAACTTCTCATTCGCAAGTAGATGACCTGACTGTAATGAACAAAATATGGAAACCTCCTGAGAAGGGACAATGTGAAGCTTCCTTTAAAACAGGGTATGGATGAGCAGCAGAAAGCAGGACACATTTTTTTCACTTTTCTACAAATTTTCTGATGGACTCCATTTGAAATTTTGCGTTTTGTCTTGTTACCTGTGTTTGTACTATAAATAGGTCAAATTTGATTGACCTCTTATTATTGTGGTGTATAATGCTGAATTATGATTTATTTCAGATGGGAAGTGCAGTTTGTTTACAGTAGATTTACTTTGGAATTATAAAATATGGTTCTTGGTTGTGCTTTCTTAAAATAAAGTCACTATGTGAAAAGACCAATGGCTGGGCTTGTTTGTGGTATGCATAATAACTTGTGAGATAACAATTGTTCAGTGGGGTGAAGTATGTGTAAATTCTCCCAAATAACTCAACAGTACCTTAGTCTGGTGTAGTAGTTTCCTGTATGAGCTCATAGTGGGTAATGTTACTGCAGAGTTGTACTACCTGTAACTGGGTAAGAGCATCTTGGCCCAGGCAGCATTACAGAAGATAAGCTAAAAGATTATGATGTTTACAATACTGCTGCAAAAACCCAATGCAGTAAACTTTAGGCTACCTAATCCTTATTCTGTTTCATGTACACATTTAAATTACAGTTTATTCATTCTCAGTTCTCAGGGCAATCTTAGTTTCAACTATTCAACTATGAAATTGTTTAAACATTGTAAGTCAAATTGTCACAACTGTTTGTTGTTCGTTGTGACATCACAATTCTGTTGCAAGGCTGTAAAAAGCTAGAACTCACTCAAAACATTTCATTCATGCTTCAAGTTTTTGTGTCACTGGCCTCCAAAATAAATGTGTGAGCATCATTGTGTGAGCATATGGATGTTGGATTGTTAAAGCCCTATGAGACAAATTGTGATTTGTGAATATGGGCTATACAAATAAAATTTGATTGATTGATTGATTGATTGATAGTGTACTATATGAGAAATATACCAAAACAACCCAATAAAAAAGGATATGTTTTTAATATCTCTTTAAGAGGGTGTAATACACACTGTAAACAGAATTTTCCACTTTGACTTTTCGATAATCATTAAACAGGAAATTTGCCACAAAATGACTTATTAGCATTACATAAACACTCAGCTAGAGTGAGAAAAAATACCAATATGATCAAAGGGTATCTTTGATCATATTGGTATTTTTTTTTATATTGTTTTGAATAATACTAATTCATGAATTGAGCCAACACCGTGAGCGTATGTGTAAGAAGTGACCACTAGATGTCAGTAAAAGAACACAGACAGCCCAAAAGAAATCAGTTCGTTTGGTCTGTTAGTGAAGTGTCGCTTGGAACAAATCCTTTTCTTCATGTTTATGAAACCTTATCTCCGCTACACAAAAGATTCATGCACAGTGTTGTTTAAGTTCTGTCACCTTTGACAGCATTTAAGAAAAGTCATTCTATCATCTCCTGACAGACAGTGAGAGGAACACTGTTGACATAAACAAAAACAAGTCACCCCTGACACATGATGAATTCATGATTTACAATGTATGCAGTGTGTACGGTAAAAGAGAAAATGTATCTGAATATACTGACCAGTTTCAGTGTGGACAGTGGTTACTTCCAGTGGAGGTTAATAAATGTATACAATAGATATATAAATACTATATTTCATTTATATAGCACATTTCTTAACATTTTTACAAAGTGTGTTTAAAGGAAATAAAACCAGATGAGGTACATAAAATGAGTTATGTAAGTGACAGACTGTGTGTGGATGTCTTTGTAAACCTGCCCTGATTCAGTGAACATATACATTTCAAAGAACGTCCATAGGCTTTTTTTGTACACAATGCATGACTTAGCTTATAAGCTTAATTGCAGCACATTTTTAAGATGCTTTGAATTCATTAATTTTAAATTTTATGTGCATGACAAACATTTTACAGACTCTGGTTTTATTGCTGTACTAAATTCATTCAACTTTTTCTGCCAAATGTCTTCACTGTCAGACGGAAACAATATACTCTTCAGGAATTTTAACAGCCATGTTGTAATCTTAGTGATGATGCAGTTCTGTTAATAACAGCTAACCATCTAATTATACATGGGTAATTAAGTGGATGTTTTTTAGCCTTTTTGCAAAAGCATGGGAGGAAAAGAACATGTACAGTAACAGGTCTGTAGCTGGATTCAAATGATACTCCATACATATTTCAGTTTTTTAAGAGCTCCACCAATGTGCAGTCCTCTTTCCTTACTCTTGTTAAGGGGTTAGGGGCAGAGGATGTCGCACCTTGTTGTGCCCTATGAGGCAAATTGTTATTTGTGAATATGGGCTATGCAAATAAAATTTGATTGATTGATTGATCCCAAAGATGACGGGAAGGATTGAGGTCAAGACACCAGTAAAGCTTTTCCACAAAATGAAAACCATTTCTTTAAAGACATGGTCGTAGTTTGACATGATACCTTTGGCCATCTAGAGTACATGCACACATCATTAAACATTAAAATGGTATAGTAATTACTGAACAAGTACCAAATAAGAGGGAAACAAACAAAGGCTTTAAGTCTGGACAATCTGCACAGATGATTTGAAGGGACATAAACATAGCAGAATTGCAGCAATAAGAAAATTCTCTCCCATGATAAGACTGAGTTCCCACAGACCATGCCACTTCCACTGCTAAAATGTGTCATTACATGACAAGGTGCTGATTTCAGTTTAATGAACATAATTGCAAAATATCCCCATGTTGTGCTCCCTGGTGTAATTTGGACATTTCAGATAAAAACAGCACAGAATTGTGCTTCACATCCAGTATAATACCTTACCTTTTCATGTAATGATTTAATGATTTAAGTGTAACGAGAGCTGTGGAAAACATTGGCATGTACGTCAGCAAATTCCACTCCACTTGCCAGCAAACAAAATGTGTCTTCTGAGAGACTTGGTAGGTGAGTCATTAGTGACACATGTTCATGTGCCATGATAAGTGCAAGGCTGCTAATTGAGCAGAGGATGTGAGCTGAGGTTGAATATTTTTTTTTTTTTTGCACAGAAGTCAGTCACTCTGTAAAATGAACCTCTGTGTAGTACACAAGCTTACAATAAAACTCTTCACGACATCAATGTCAGAACAAGTAGTTGGTACAACACATACAAAGAGACCAAAGGTGGAAGGAAATTTGAAGTATTTGCTCAAGTTATGCAAAGTAAGTTCAGTTCTTATTGTTCTTGAGTATTTTCATTTTAGGCTACTTTACACATTTACTCCTGTACATATTAATAGCGAAATATTGGATTTTTAATTCACTAAATTTATTTAACTTTAAAGATTCACACATAGCAACCTGTAAAATAAAACGATAGATTCACTTATTCTCAACAATTTACAAAATACTTCAAATTAGCTTCTCTCAAGTAGAATTAGCTGAAATACCTTTTAACTCAAGCTGAATTTATAGTTTTTTAGCCACTTAGGGGCAGCATAACAAGCTGTTGTTATGGCGAACACACTGTGCACACTGGCTTCCACTGCTGTCTGCTGCTGGAAACAAAGTTGATGAGAGAGAAACTGACACAATGAGTTATAGCTGAGAGGAAGTGCACTGTTGATTCTCTGTGGACTGTTGTCACGAGTGGACTTACACAATTTGATTCATCTAAAATATGAAGGAGTGCAGCCTCAATTAAGACGTTTTTCGTAGTTGTATTTCTGCCTCTGGAAGCAAGAAACTGATCTAAATATTTCTTTAACTGTCAAACACAACCACAGGCTGTCTGTGATATCACAGAGTGAATCCACAGCACCACTTAATGTCCGTGATTTCATTCTGGTTGAACTGGTTCAAATCTCACAGTGGTTCTCCTTACACCCTCAAACAAATGGGCAACAAACAAAAACGTCATCACTGAACATAACGTAGTGAAGGAGAGAGTGACCATGTTGCACACACTATAACATCTTACCAATTGTATTACATCTATAGTTAGGAACAGAAACATCTAGAGGAGATCAAATACTTCATGCTAGGTATTTACTGTGAAAGAATGTGCCCCAGAGAAGACGTCAGTCCCCTGTGGGTGATGAGGCAGACACAAAGCAGGTTTCTCACACTTGCTCCTGCAGAAGAGGCTTAACAGTCACTGTTGATTTGACGCTGAGGTGCTCAACAAGCCTATTACGGTTATAATAACAATAACTGTTTTATATGCATGGTATTTATTAGTATATTAAATTATGTATTATATAAAAGTCCACTTTTTATTGACACTTGAATGAAATAATGAAATCTTGAAGAAATGTTTATTTAATGAGACATCTTAGCTTGAACAGAGGGATAAGCAGGGGAAACTGGAGCCACAGTGAACTAACCCAGTTTATCAAACACAGTTCTGGCATTAAGGGTCAGTATTAAGTGATATCATAAAAATCCCCAGCATCAAATACTCACACTCAAATACTCCCCTGAAACAATCATCTGTTGATGAGAGTGTGGTTGATACATGCTGGGTAGAAGCAGTGTATTCACTGTATTCTGTAAATGCTTGGAGCATAATGAGTGTGCAGATGGATAGAAGAGAAAGTGTTTACTATGTGCGTATGGAAAGGAGACTTTGGGTGATATTTCTGTCACATAAAATACAAAGTAATATAAATATACATCTCTACCATTATAGCTGTTTTGTGTGGACCGTTTGACAGATGTGTTCTACCAAGGAGGCTATGCTTGGAGGATGTTTGCCTTCTTCAAAATGAATTACTTATCTAATTACTACTACCACTAGTGTCCTTCACCCCTGTCATGGGCTCAGATTGAGGCTACCGACTAATACCAACAACATGAGAGATACATGCATTAAACAACACTTGCGGTTACTACGTTATGAGTACAAGTATGTTCATGAGCACGCTGCATTCTTAACTGGGCAACATTAAACCTTTCTCAAAACGTCCCAGCACTTATAAATGGAAAATGTAACTTGTAGTCAGTGTTTTTGAGCAGAGTCAGTCAGTAATATTACATTACAGCCCAGATGGACTTCATCGGGGTTTTTTCACACTCCAATTGACACCAATAATCTTTCTCATGTTTAACACATTACAATAATTGATCTTATATTTGTTCATCCTCTGCACAGATGAATAACTACATCTCACAGTTCTGTATGCTGTTAGTTGTTTCAGGCTTCCAGGGGCATAATTCCCATTAAACCTGTGCGCTGACTGGAGCTGGGTTGAAGTGGCTCATTGTGAGCTCAGCAGCAGTGTAGCTTTAAGAAGGAGGTGGGCAGCGCTCCGATGACGCAGGAATAATCCTGAGAAGATGCTTCAAAACTCCAGGCCGGAGCCAGCGTGTGTGGTGGCTGCTGGCGGAGCTGGAAGGATCTCGGTGCCTGGCAGGAACTGTGGAGAGAATATCTAGAGCAGGTTCAGGAGGCTTCGGGGGCATTCTCAAAGCTGAATAAAACACGCACATTCAGGCAGATTCGCTACTTTAACAGACAAATACAGTTATTAAGGCATTTAGTGACGGCGGCGGGCTTTGTGTTTGCAGCTGCTCTGCCAAGTGGAGCCAACTTGTGGAAAGAAACATCTGAAGAACATCCCTCCAACACTTTCTTACTTCACTCAAGTGGGACTTGGGAGGTCGCATCATGCCACAGTTCAACACACTGTGTGTGTACTTTCTGATGGTCCTAAACCCAGTTGTGACAAACACCATCACCGAGGACATAGATGTGTTGGTCTTTTTGCCACTAAATAACTCCTACCTTTTTTCACACGCACGAGTCGCTCCAGCGATCCTTTACGCACAAAGACAGCTCCAGACAGAGTTCTCCGGCTTCACCTTCAACATCCACTTTGAGAACTCCGACTGTGCCAATGATGCCATGTTACTGCTGGTGGACAGGTCGTGTGGGCAGATGCCGGATCTGATCCTGGGTCCAGTGTGTGAGTATGAGGCTGCAGCGCTGGTGAGGCTGGCATCGCACTGGAACATCCCGGTGATCTCAGCAGGTGCCCTGGCACTCGCCTTCGGCAACAAGAACGGCGAATACTCCCACCTGACCCGCATCGCCCCGTCCTACGTGAAAATGGCAGAGACCTTCACCGCGATGTTCGAGCACTTCACCTGGAGGAGCGCACTGCTCGTGTACGAGGACGACAAGCAGGAGCGGAACTGCTACTTCACCTTGGAGGGAGTCTATCATCACATGATTGACTTCAACATCAAAATCTACCCCTTTTCCCCGGAGGATCGCCTGGACCCTGAGGACATCCTCCACCACATCTATGACACTGAAGGTAATGCACTTCTCAGCACTCCCTTTGTGGCCTCAATCCATGATATACGTAAAGTGGTCCATACCTAAATACTGTATTCCACCAGGCTTCAAAAAAACTAAATCTCCAAATGTGTCAACTTAGGCCTCCGTGTCCGTATTAATATGACTGTTATGAAATAACAATGTGGTTTCACACGTCAGTGTTAGTTTCACTTGATCATTAAAAGAGACTCATCTAAAGTGTACATTGATTTATTCTTCTCTGCGTGGTGTTTACTTTATACCAGTGTTGGTTCAAGTGTCAAATGATCTGAGCTCAAAGTATTGATGATATTACAAAGACTAAATATCCATCACAAGCTCCTTAGCCGAGTAAAATGTCTTCAAAGGAGTTGTTTTGTGCGACCAACACTTTAACATCAATGGGATGAAGGAGATGATCCCATATGACAAATTACTACTCCTCAAGTAAGGCTTAATTTGACTGGTTATTCACTGATACTATCAAGAATGAATTACTCCTGATGAATTCCCCTGAAAAGAATCAGCTCTGTTTTAACACCAGGGAAAAACCCGAAAAATTCTCAGGAGATTAATCGGAATTTAAAATAAAATAAATAAAACGAAGCAAGCCTGACAAGAAAACACATGTTTCAATTTTAATATATTTTACAATAATAATAATCATATACCCATATGTGCATTAATACAAAACAGTTGGTACCATTTTGCCTTTGTGTGTTCTTATTCCACATCTGGTAAAAACTACCCAGGGAATACAGAGGAAATATTTGATTCAACACATTCATTTACGATGATCATTAACACAGACTGCTGAAGCCTCATATTAACTTCAGTTGAGCTTCAGGCTTTTTGTTCAGAAGAGAGTAAGTGATACCCATCACATTTATAAGATATGATCTATTCAGGGCCAGTATGAACTGTAATGACTACACAGGTTTGCAAAAAGGTACCTTATCTAAATCTAAATCGACCCTTTTAAAGAGCTGGAACCGGGCAATGTCTGAAAATGAATGATTGCTGATTACTTTTCTATAAACTGACACATCGATTGTTCAGCCAACCAACACAACACAACACAAAATCAACAGTGATAAGATGTCACTTTGGGCAATGGTAACACCTAACATGAAGCATAGCTGAATAAATCATTGAAAATATATATTTGATAGATCAACTACAATCGTACAATCAAGCTGCAGCCCAACTGTCCACTGAATCAATTAAAGCCAAACCACATTCTGAATTAAAGGTCAAGCCACATCATCGTTCCCCCGTGTAACAGGAGCTGACACTGAGGAGGAAACTGATTGATGGGCTCCTCCTGCACCCTTCAGCACCAACACACACTTACATAACATCCTGCATGCGACTGGCATGGAACATCAAGTCATGAACAGACCTCATCAGAGATGAGCTGCATGGGTTAGGTGCTTCAAACTCTTTAGTGGACATGTAGCTGGTAGACAGGCAGCGAGAAAAACAGGACGTCCTCTCTCTCAGCTCTTATACAATACCGTTAATGTCTGGACAGATGGCAGTCTCTCAGATGAGCTAACTGAATGTGTTTATTAAAATGAATAATCCACGAGTAGAATATACGGCAGATTTAAATGTCCCATGAGATATCCAATCAAAAACCCTGACAGATGCCCATCATCATCAGAGCAAATATTTATTATGTTTTAGAGAAAAAAAGCGAGACCCTGCAACAGAATTACTTTTGCCTTGAACATGAACTAATTTTGAATATTAAACTTCTTACATAAGATCGTGCAGCGTGAATTAGTAGGCTACCTTACTAGTGTAGTTTAATGTAGAAGTACATGTAGATTTGCTGTGTTCAAGCCAAATGACTACACTAGTGCTGTTGATTTGAGAGCATGTTTCTCCCATTTTAAAGTCAAATCAAATGAAAATAAATGTATGTTGAGGGTGTTTGGAGGTTCGTTCCTCAGCACTCATGAGCAGCTTGCTGACTGCAGTCCTCTGGTCATAACAGTTTGTGGTTACATCACCTCATATCACAGGAGTGGTTGTTGTATAAATTAGCATATATTATACATGCTAAATGCTGAAGAGCCACAAAGAGCACCTGATGGTGAGAAATTAGTATTCCCGGCATGTCAGGTGCTTAACTGGGAGGTTTGAAGGTTGTACAGCTTTTCAGCACAACTGAGCAGTGTTAGAGAGCAGAGGCTTACTTCAGCACGTTGTATCAGGGCTTGATTAGCATGTGTACATATGTTAATCAAACAATGTACATATATATAAAACATTTTCAATCTTCAATTTACAAGCTTTCATATTTGACCATGATGTTGCATCTCTAAGATTAGAAGTGAGTGTGCAGCACAATTCCAGCCCTCATTACTGTCATTAGCACATTTCCAATACATGATTATGTTTTTTCCTCACTGTAGTTGAGGGTTAAGGGCAGAGGATGTTGCCCCTTGCTAAGCCCTGTGAGGCAAATTGGGATTTGTAAATATGGACCGTTAAAATACAATTTGACTGATTTGATGATCTACAGAGAGTGTAAACCTTAGCTAGATTCAAGCACAGAAAGCTGGGTTTTCAAGAACAATATGAACATACACTATAACATACTCTGCAAAATCTTATTATTAAGTCATTCTCTATACATAGCTGCTGTTGTACTGTCTTGACTGTCAAAGCCCCCGAAAACAATTAAAAAGTTCATGTTATTAGTTAGGTTATTTGTTTACCCTAGCTGTTGTGTACATCTGCAGTATACTGGCATCCCAAGCTTTTCCTTATAATCACAGCAGCAGCTCTGAGCCCATCTGATTATGGATGCACTGGGGGTCACTGCTGCTAGTTACCATATACTACTACTACTAATGTCAACAGTCCAGGCTGCTGGTGGTGGTGTGATGTGTGACTATGACTAATGTTTACTTGTCACACTATGGTGCTAAATACCTGTCAATCATGGTTTGATCTGAACTGTCTATCTGAGTATTGCTGAGATGACCATGTTCTTCCCTTTATGGCCACAGTACACCATCCTCTAGTGAATATTTCCTGCAGGATAATGCTCCATGTTAGTCTCCAACTGTTTTCATGAACATGACAGTAAGTTCAGTGAAATCCAGTGACCTCCACAGTCACCAGACCTGACTCCAGTAGAACGCCTCTGGGATGTGGTCGAACAGGAGATTTGTCACAGGACTCTGTATATTCATCACATCAGTAGCTAACAGTGTTGGGGAGTTACATCAAGGTTAGGGTTAGCTCAAGATTAAGTTTAGGTTTCTTGTCTCCAAAAAATGTATGTAAACATAATGTTCCATGGTTGTGTGTGTGTGTGTGTGTGTGTGTGTGTGTGTGTGTGTGTGTGTGTGTGTGTGTGTGTGTGTGTGTGTGTGCTCCAGATTGATGGTGGAAATTAGTGATGATCTTTGTAACTTCTTTTGAAGAAAATCAAATTAGATTGCAGACATCCCGAAATAGACCACGAAATGAGAAATGATTGGGATAATTCCTCAGCTCTAGTGAAACTAGAAAATAATCCTCACTGCTTAAAGGTAGAGCTGTTAATTAGTTTTTGAAACACTTTTTTGTCCCCGCGGAAAAAAAGAAAAAGTCTGTGCCCCTCACATGACTGTAAAATGTCTTGGTTGCAGTTTTTAGTGTGACCTGCTCTTGCTAGCTTTTCCAGGTTTATCAACCTTAGCTTTAATGACTACATTGTATCTTATATTGTGATATTAAAAGAATTCTACACTGTAAAATTCAATTCAGTTTAATTTGTACAGCACCAAATCACAAGATACTAGAGCTGGGCAATTAATCACAAATGTATCAAAACCGACATTCATAACCTCTAACTGGTTAAATCTTGCTCGTTAAATTGGTTATAACTTTTCCCAATGCGTGCATTAACAAACTGTCGGGTTTTCTCTATGTTCATTTTGCAGTGGCAGCCCGTAGTGCTATATTACCCTGCTGCATGTCCTCCCTTCTCACGATAACAATAAACATCAACACTAATCAGAAGTTATTAGGACACGTACAGTCCTTGACATCTACAGTACTTGACATTTTCTTTGTGTTTGTTTGATTCGCTCAAGACTGTATGAGACGTGTATTTAAACAGATAGAAAAAAAGTACACGCAGTTCAAATGCGACACACAACTCAAGACGTAATATGTGACGCGCACAGACAGGACATCAAGGTCAAAGTGACTGGAACGGCATAAAAGAATTGTTCTTTAATTGTATTTGCGGTAAAAGTTATATTGATTTGAGGTCATATCGCCAAGCCCTACAATATACATTATATACCTTACAAAATATAGAAACCCAGCAGTTCCCAAAACAAGCAGCACTGGTGACCGTGGACAGAAGAAACTCCCTCATTAACTTGATGAATCCTTTAGAACTGAACTCAATGTGGGTGGCCATCTGCCTCGACCGTTTGGGGTTAGCAGAGTAAAATGGGGAAGAGAGAAGAGGTGGGGGGAAAAGAGTGGGAGAGAGGAAAGAAGTGTAGCCTCTCGATACACTGAGAAGTCAAGGGGACTGCTTCCTCCAAAACCTGCATATGCTTTATGCGTCGATTTATTAATATGGACTAATACCTATATAAAGAGTATTTGTCCAGCCCCTCTGTTTGTGTTGTTGAGCTTTAGTTAATAGTAGCCTATAATGTCTCTCTTAAATGTTGATTTAGGAGATGATGTCATGACATGACACACAAGAAAAAGAAAATCATGGCAAGCTGCACATCATGCCAGTTGCTGCCTAAAATCCCCACAACTTCTGCAATTTGGCAGCATTAATTAATCCGACCAGAGGATAAGGGAGAGCCGGCGAAGACCAACGGAACTGTGTGCAAAATTTGCATGAAGACGATGACAGCGAGAGATGGAAACACTTTTAATTTAATGGCCTATCTTAGAATCAATAGCATACTAAACACAGCGAGGATGAGTTTGGCCTCAAGTTCAACAATTTCAAGCCCTCCTGCTGACACTGAAGCAGGACCACCACAACCACCAACCAGGCTCACAACCACGTCTACCCAACCAACTGTAATGGGGGCAACAGAAATGGTGGAGAAAAAAAGTAATTTAAGCACATGATTTGGGCCCTAAATGCCCCGTATGAGCTGCCTGTATAGAAAATAACCATTTCAGGTTTTTAGAAAAAAGTTAGAAACAAGGTTCAAGTGCTGCTGTGCGGGGCAGATAGTTATTGATTGTCAGTTAGCATGACGCCATATACTGTATGTCCCTGACATACAACACCGTTCCACCTAATCAAAATGCCTCCTGACAACTTATCTTCCTGAAAGCCATTCAGCAGACAATCTTGCTGCTGCGCTCAGAGATCCACTACAGCACTGGTAACTTCATGAAAATAAACTTTCAGCCATAACCACGGACAACACTGCCAACATTTCTGTTGCAATCAGGACCCTGTATTGTCTGTGGCTTCATTTTTTCAGTCACAATCTAAACTTGGCTGTTACAAATGCAACACAAGACCAAAGGCAAAAAACAGGGCTGACCCTCGGACACAGCTGGCTCTGGAAAGAGTGAACTGCACATGGAGCAAGTGAAATTGGGACTCCCAGAGCATATTCTTATTACGGTAAGCTTACATCCATTTATTATAGGCCTACAGACAAATAGTCTAATGAATGTAGGCTAGATGTAGTGCAGATTAGTAACACATTGTATTACGCGTGTTGATTATCATTAGTAGGAAATTGCAGACTTAATAGAATAGAACAACATGGAATAAAATATATTTATCATATTATGTTTTGTTTGGATAAAACTATGTGACCAGCTCTTCTCTCGTCCCCAAGTTCCCGCTTTGCAGGGAAGACGTGTCAGATGAGGACGTCAAGTTAACAAAGTCAATAAAAGCTGGAATTCTTGCTAAGCTGGAGGCCAAATAAGAAAGTGATTTGCTGCACAACTTGATGCGCAAATGCACCTTCCTTTAGCCTCGGCGAGAAAAAGACAAAATAGGCTCAGGATGCTGCTATTATAATTACTATTATGCTTATTTTTCTTGTTTTGTTTCTATTACGGCTGCTTTAGGGCTGGTCTTTTAATTTATTTGATCTACATTCTAAATATAAACCGATGTACAGTATTGGCCATGGTCTCAGAATACACCTAAACCCAATGTACAGTTTCATTACTGCCTGTAATTGTTATTGTTACTTTTATCATTTGATATTTCTAAAGGCACTGGATGCGACAGAGCTGTGTTTTAATTTAATTGATTTGTGTTTATTATTTGTCTGGAAGTATGCCAGACAATTTGTTGTTAATTTCATTCTGTTCTGCTGTATTTGCACTGCAGTTTTATATTTGTTGTTAATAAAAGTTGTAAACATTGTAAATGTTTTGTTGTTATGTATATTTTATATATTTATATATTACATTTTAATAGGCCTATGTATATAATGTTTGCTATTTTTCTGAATGCAAGCCAACACTTTGTGAAGTGATTTTTAATTAATCCCAGTAATACAGTATACCCCAGGCAAATGTGGGGAAGGTTTAACGGTGTCAAAATTTGGATACACCCCCAACCCTATTGTTCAAGCCATTTTCCTAAGGTTTAGGTTTTAAACGATGTCCCTGACAGTTAATAAAACAGTAATGTGTGATTCCCATTCTGGGATATGTCGTATCTGATGTCATGTGATGGTTTTGGGAAAAGTCACAAATTGAGTACAATTTAAGCTTAGATTATAAGGTAAGTTGATCTTTTGATTCTTTTTGTTTGTTGTTGCCTTAATGCATCGCTTATTTTGTATTTTGAGACCTTAGTTTCCATGTATATCGAGTACAGTGGTTTTTGTAGGAAGGAACAATCCTATCCTTCCTGTATTGTTTTAAAGAATCAACATCTTTTTTCTGTACTAGCATCTGTTGCTGCAGTGTTTGTCAAGCTGAGAGTTCAGGACCCCTGTGTAATCAATACATTTGATAACTGTTAATCCGGGAGATTTCCAGCATATTTATATTTGTTTGAAATACTTAATAAACACGTTAACAGGAAGGATAAATAATCAGGAATAGATTTTCATTCCTATATTCCCAAATTCACATGATAAGTATTGTTACAGCTGTAATTGCTAACTTTAAAGCTAAAGCTGAGCTAAAAATGGACGACAGACACAGATTAGTTATCAAACTGCAGTTGGTTGGTTTTCTATTGACAGCAGGTTGTTAGAGTTTCTTGTCAAACATGAAGATGTGAACAGAGGTGACATTTGATGCACATGATCTGTCATCATGGTTGTGTTAATGATAGGCTCATTAATTAGTCAGCCGATTTAGTAAAATAGCTGTTATCAGGCATTTTGAGCTAATCTGCATTAGTTGATGCCTACACTCACAAGAATTGCCCTCCGGGGACAAATAAAGTTGTTTTGAATTCGAATTTGAAAGGCAGATTTTTTAAAAGATTTATTTCTATTTTAAGTGCACTAATAATTAACTTAAAACCCAACACCATCCGCCTTTGGAGGCACATTTGTGGTGCTGTGTGTTCACATCATGCTGCTCTGTCTGCATCCAGATAACAATATCAGTTCGTGGAGCAATCTATTTATTTGTTGAGCTGTTGTTATCATGCGTCACTGGGATTGGATCATCTGTGTCAGAGCTATGACAGCAGTGACGTGACAGTCTGTTTATTTATCCACCTTCTGATGTATTTTCCACTAAAGCTAGCCTGTCTGCACTTTCTGCTGTGGCCAACCCGAACCAAAATACTACCAAAATACCACACTTGGCGTCAACCACACAGGCCTGGCCAACCATGACCCACCACTTTGCTAATGTCATTAAACTTGCCCAATTAAAATGGGGTCCTTGATCCTAACTGCAGTATCCTCTTCTGGGGTTCTGGTCTGCTCTGTTTCTGTTGTCTGTCCTCTGTGACAGGCTTCCTTGATCTTTCTCCAGCTGTCTGACCTTTGACCCTTTCCCAGTTGATGTTTTGCAAAGTTTGGGTCTTGTGTTAACAGCCATGCTGATGTCTATTTCCAATGTTTATTCAGTGTTCAGTTCACTGATATAGCACTATCACATATCATACTCCGCAGTCTTCCTCCCCGGGGATTTTGTCTGTAGGATATACAGAAATCTGAAGGCCTTGAATTTGTGTTGCATGGTACTGTAATAGCACAAAAATAGCACAATACCCTGCTGTTAAAAACAAGTGTACTGTATTTTACTAGTACCACTAGTATCTGTGTTTTAGAAAGAGACATATTTCCTACGAGTTTCACTGATGTGCGATAGTGAGGCAGTGTGTGTGTGTGTGAGAGTGTGAATGTGTGTGTGTAGTGCTCTACTTCCACTCCCTGCAGACATAGTGGGTGTTTTTAGCTCTCATGATGACTACAAGACGAGAGGTGTGGCTGCTAATACAAGTGCTCTCTCTGATCGTCCACAGCTCGTCGACAAAACAGAAACAGGAAGTGGAATATGACATTATTTCACTGGGCAAGCCCAGAGACGCTATAGAGCCAGTCTGTAAAAGTTGCTTAAAACCTAGAAACCAACACATCCAACTTGGAAAGGCCACTCAAGTACAGACACAGCAAAAGTGATAGAAACTATAATGACACCGTTCCCATGTCCTCATATATACACTGATTCAAATGAAAGTTTATTACTATTATAGTAAGTTTATTTCTTTATTAAAAAAAAAATCATGCGATGTAAATATAAAGTATTTAAAAGTGGCTCAGGGGTTAGAGTGGCCATCCTCTCTATTCTCATAGAGAAAGTGCTGCACATAGATGCACTGTATGAACATGTGTGCGAATGAATGAATGTAAAACTGTAGTGTAAAGAGCTTTGAGTGGTCTTCAGGACTAGAAAAAAACTTTATAAAGACAGACCATTTACCAAATATAAAGGGCCCATTCTAGGCTAGAAACAAGAAAACAACAATTGGTACAATTTAGATGATTACACACAAGTGAAAACATCACTAGCATTATTTTATATTAAGTTTCCGTTGAAAGATCCCTTTCACCTAAATCTTACAAACAGAGCCTTTAAAATAATGAGCACCAGTTATGAGTGATCTTACTAAGTTACTGTGCTTAGATTCAAGCAATTTGTGTGAAGCAAGCCATAAGAAATTCAGAGGATCTGCCCCAGTCTCCACATTTAACTCTTACTCCTATTTGACATTTTGTGGCAATGTTTGGATCTGAGATTGACTCTCTTCAATGACTCTACAATGGCCGACGCTTGAACAAACCCTCCATATTGCAGCCATCATGAAACACATGTGATGTGTGCTGGTCTTTGACATGGAGTGGATTCAACCCTCATCTCAAAGTTCTTGTTACCAGGTTGCCCTATCGCCCCCACTCTGCTAGAAACCTCCACTTTAACCACCCTCTTCTACCCAAGTCCAGCACCCACATTCACTGCCAAATGTTTTAAGTTGTGAACCTATGAGTCCATCATCAGCACAGTGCAACACAGGAACAACCACAGCCTCACTGCGGCTATCTGATCATATTCTGCCAAGCACATGGCAGTATTTTCGAGTCACGATAGCCTGGTGTCAGTGCAGAGTGAAGGTGAATGAAGTAATTTCCATTAAAAACGTTCCTTTGAAGGGAAATAAAAAACATCTCTTTACGCCGTTTCACCTTTTTTCATTTAAACAGGGTTATAGAGAAGTATCTCTCGAGGCAGTAATAAGTTTCAAGTCTGAATTTTAAACCACATATGTTCATCTAGGGGATTTGAGCTATAGGCGGGAGTGTCCATTGTTGTTGCAGCATCTTGCAGCTCCTCTTGTGCAGCTGGGTCTCCACAGCAGGCAGTAGTAGCTGCAACTCGGATATGGCTAGTGGTGTATAACGTTAGTGCAAAAGGATGGTGGTGTTTCTGATGGTGGACATTTTGGGTTCCTGTCTTTCAGCAATCTAACTGAGAAGTTCTATTGCCTGACAACCAAATAGTTTTGTTTCATAAACTAAACAAACTGTGGCTAAAATAAAAGGGAAACATTTGAAAATATGAAGTAACTCGTCCAGTCTCTCAGTTGAATGCCCTGTGTGTGACCCAGTCATCTTCACATCTTCCTTCCCCTGATTTCCAGACAGAGAGCCCTGAAGGTAAACTTGTCCCACTACTGTGTGAAATATGGAAACATACCAATACACAGGCACAAACAGTGCACCAATGAAGGTTTTCCATTCTTAGCATGTTCATAGGTCCTGTGATTTCTGCAGCAGACATACCTCAGATGTGTTAATATAGTGTTGCTGATAGCTTTCAATAGAATGGTTTACCAGTCTTTGTCCCGCACTAAACTAACCATGGACCTGCTGTCTGTAGCTTCATAGTTAAATATGACAGTGGCATCAACCTAAAATTCAATATTTATGATAACGTCCTAAAATTTGAAACTGGTGTGATGCAGATCATATCACCAGAAACAACTCACAACCTGTTGTACTTGTTGCTTTACAAAAATGCACCATCTTTTCTTGACCTTTGACTGAGTACAGATGCTGGCTTGCACTGAAAACATTAACCACTGTCTGCTGTGAGTGATGTCTGTCTTTTAAAGAGGCAAAAGCATTGTACAGTGCTGACTAGAGTAAAATCCTGCTTACCTGAAAATGTTGCATTCTGTTTATAAAAACGACTGAGAACAGATTAAAGATTCAACAAAATATCAGTTTTTGCCTCAGAGCTTAACAAAACATTATAAGGTATCAAATCTTAGCCCCAGAAAGTCTGACTGAGTGTCTATTTCAATTCATTATCTCTCTGCACAGTGAAGATAAAGTGTCCTTTTTCTGCCTGAGACAAAGACATACAGTAAAATATTACCACCACTATCTGTTGTCCATCACAGTTTACAGACATTTCACAACTCTAACCTCCAAAGGAAGGGAGTCAGCTGACAGTAAAAGAAAGATCATAACCTTTAGGAATGATGGCAAAATCAATCTCACCAAAGTTGTAATTAAGCTGAATGTTTTATTTAAGATTTGAAGTCTCTACAGTAAAAATTCATAACAACACCATGTCCTGCTGTCTCCTGAACTGAAAGTTCACCAAAGGTGGCAGCTTCGGTCCAACAGGTCTGGCAAAAGTAGTGCCTGAGGCTGTGCATTTATAATTGAATTACAGATGGATTTGTGGCTGAGATCAACAACATGATGCAATCAGAGCAAAATCAGTTTCAGTTAAACCGGTCACTTGTGCTACAGGAGACGAGTGGTAGAATAATGATGGACAGTGCTGCACTTTAAAAATGAAAACTTTGATTGGTTTATGATTCTTAAATAAAGACAACAAGGAATAATTAAAAGCTTTGCAAACTTAACAAACTATTTGCTTTAACTCTACCAAGCCATTCTGCAGGGGTTTGTGTCCACAGGCAAGGCCACCTCAAATCTCTCCATAAGGAAAATGTTATGTCTTGAAAGATAGTTTTGGGTTGAGTATAGTGGGAGAGCTCGGGGGTTAAAGTGGGTCTTCCACTTATCAGAAGGTCGGTGTTCAATCTCCAGCTCCTTCCGTCAACATGCAGAAGTGTCCTTGGGCAAGACACCTAACCCTAAATTGGCCCTAATGGCTGTGTGTCACGGGGTTGGTGATAGTAAAAGTACTGTGTATAGAAGTTCTGTATGAATGGGTGAATGTGCCTTGTAATGTAAAGTGCTTTGAGTTGTCATAATGACCAGAGAATCTCTAAATAAATCCAGTCCATTTATCTTTTAATCTTCATTTGGCAAACAAAATTGTGGTTAGTAAAAACGTTCATGGCTGTGGAATATACTGGTTAAATCCCCCAGACCCTGCAGAGCAGTAACTCTAAAATTACTGTAAAATGAAATTGTTTATAATAATGAAATATATATGATCAGAACAAAAGGTGCGTTTTACGGTGGAAAGCACACTGGGAGGAAGAGGATTTGATGTGATTCAATCCCACAGCCACCTTTATCCACTTTATATAAGCAATAATTCACAATTGTTTTGTATGCATCTACGAAAGCCTTCTATCCATCCGTCCATCTTATTCTTGTAAACACAACATCTCAATAATGCTGTAAGGGAATCTCTTCAAATGTGGTACAAACATTCACTTGGATTCAAGGATTGGGTGATTTGATTTTGGTAGCCAAATGTCAAAGGTCAAGGTCACGGTGGCCTCACAAAATATGTTTGTTTTTCTTGAACGTGATATCTTGAGATCAGCTTGAGTGAATTTTGTTAAATTTGGTACGAACATTTAATTGGACTCAAAGATGAACGGATTTGATTTTGATGGTCAAAGGTCAAAAAGTCAAGGTCACATGACTTAGCGTTGTTTTGAATGCAATATATACATATCGGGAATGCCCAAAGTAAGAATTTCATTAAATCTGGCACAAACATTCATTTGCACTATATTTTAAGATTGGCTTGAGGGAATTTCTTCAGATTTGGCACAAATGGTCACTTGGACTCAAAGATGAACATTAGATTTTAGTGCCTGGACATCAAGGGTCAAGGTCATGGTGACCTCATGTTCCTGAGATTGATTATACTTGATGCTTGATGCCCTCATGTGTGACCATGGTTTCAAGCTGAAGCCCCTCGTTTGGATTAATCCACTTAGGAAGTCCAGATGTGGCATGTGTAAAGAATTTCATTTCAGTTCATGCTTTAGGATTAGATCAACTAAGTAAGACTACTTTACCCTTCTCCATCGTTTTCATGCTTCTGAATATTAAAGTGTGTAGATGTATGAATAAGATAATTGAATTGAATTGACACATTTTGAAGCAAAAGCACTGTTCCTCTCTTCATCTTAGAATAACATGCCAATTTTCAGCTATAGTGCTCTGCACTTATTTCTTACATTTATCCACTTCTTTCTTTCATTTAGACAGCATCCCATGCTTTGCTTCTAAAAAAAACTCATCAGTTTGTACAGATTATGTACTATCAACCACACAATATTAGAACATGTAACAGCCACTTAGGAGGGAAAATGAAGCACCCCTCTCATGATTGGTCCATTTCTGATGTTAATCCTCCTGAGACATGCACTCCCATCCTGAGTCTGTATGAAGTCTTTGTGTTTAGAGAGAACTCCCCTTGGGCTCCTGCACAGGCAATGACTCGCTCTTACTGTATGACCACAAAAGTCTTAAGGCTCAGTCTGAAAGGGTAAAGACAGCAATATATTACCATGACAATACTGTTTATAACAACAAACAGGAACATTATCAGTTACCTTATCCACAGTCATTTACCTGCTCATCTACAGTATCTATCTATGTCAACTTTGGCTCCTTCCAACTGAGTCCGATTTACTTGAATATGAGCTTTCTCCACCTTACTCACGTTACTTCATCCTGTTCTCCTCTGACACCTCCAGCAACACAAATCCTTGTTTTTGAGTTATGGCATAATACATTTGCACAATAGCCCCCTATTTGCATATGCTCTAGCTTTTCAAGTTTATGGCCAACACAGGTCAGTTGAAATTCATTGTGGGCACACACTAAGTCCACCATGTGCTGCCCTATTCCTCAGTTAATTTGTAACTAGCATCAGTGCCCTAGCAAAAAGGAAAATCCAGAAGTTTTAAAATGTTGCTGGCTGCAAGCGCTGCCCCATGGAATGGCTTGCAGAGCATACACAGGGCCAGTAGTGTGTGTAGAGCCCAGTGTAATTAAAGGGTGCTATAGTGCTGGCAGGACTGAGGTGAAGTTTGTCCCACTGACTCAAGGGATATTTCAGGAGGTGTGTTTAAGTGACAGAGTTGTGAGGAATGTTCCAGCAAGACTCTGAATCTTCCTTATTAACAGGGACGCTGGGGTTACTGTGTTTTCAATTGCAACCCTTGTTTGTGCAGCTTCTTGTTTGTTTGTTTATTTATTCTCAATCACGGGGACACCAAAGGAAAATTTTGTATCAACTCGGTGGAGGAAAATGGTACAGAAAATGTATATTTGATAATTTATGGCAAACACTTTCCTTAAAGACCCTAAAAATAAGGCTCCAAACGAGAATAGCAAGAATCTCTGTCACTGTTAGGAGAGCTGTGTATCACTGCTCACTTTCCCTGAGAACTATTTGGAAACATATGGATGAATAAAAGGAGAATTCTAACTATGAAGGGTATTAGTGCTGTAACTGCATCTTCCTCTCTGTCACTGACCTGCATCAGTATATCTGTCTACAAAACACAGGAATTTGAGGAGTAGGAGATACTACATCACAATGTCAAACCCATTGACACTCAACATAGCTGTAGATCAGTTTCAAGAGTAACATGTATAGTAACTAGTTGTCATTAGTTTACTATGGATCATGTTTATTTTAATTGTATTAGTTATTTTGTATATTTGTCCCCATGATAATTAGCTACCACTAATCTGGATGGATTGATTGGCTCAGCACAAGTCACAGAGTTGGCTGTGTAATGTAAAGCAGCATCAGCCTCAGTTCTTTATCATGAAGAAGAGTCAGGTTGTGGAGTCAGTCCTCTGTTGTTAAACTGATTCTATGCATCTGTGCTATCAGACAGGCCTGAGATAAACGACTGGAAAATGTGAGTGGATGTCCACTGTGTAGACACTGTGTCTGGTTCCTCATCTGTGCCAGTTTGGTGTTTTGATGACTTACTCTGCCCCCCAAAGGGAGGTGAGGCACAGTTCGTAATGCCAATCCAGCTGTGTTCAATCAGTTATGAAAGATACAACAATTGTTGTTGTTGTTGTTGTTGTTGTTGTTGGTGTTGGTGTTGTTGTTGTTATCAATGCAATGACCCATACATGGGCAGCTCTTCTAGCATTTGACAAATTTCAAGCCGTTAGTGACTACTTGCAGCTTTATGTTGATCACCCATCTCTAACTAATAACCAAAAAATTCAAAGTTCAATGGAACAGAAAAAAAACATTAGCCTACTCCCTGTGCAGGTTTCTCGGTGCTTCATGTACATGATGTATTTACTTGGGCTTAGAATGGTGGCATTGTTGCCCATAATATAGATTTCTTCAGAGCTCTCTTCAAGGCCCTAACTTTTGTCTTGTTGAGGGCAAGCCTGCACATTTGATGCCACCAAGCTTTATTTACAACCAGAGCAGCTTCAGGCCCCTAGCCATCATCGAATTTTCTATCTCTATATGTCTGGGTTTATTCCTGTCATTCATTTTCTGGAAGCTTCCAGCTGACGATGTGTATGCACATCTGCTACTACTACTACTAATAGTAGTTCTAATATACATTGTGTTAAGGTTAAGTATATTCATTTTTTGTGTCTGTTCTTTTATGAATAAAGAAAACTATGTTTGCTCTAGTATAATATCCAAGAAACAATACTACAGTATCTGATTCACTGAACTATATAACAAGGTAATGAAATGAATAATTCGTCTGTATTTCATTTGGTTCTCAGGGTTACTAGGATCTAGATTATTTTAATGACAATGCTGCATATTGGTCCAATGGAATAGGTAAGTTTGACCACCTGCTGGTGTGTGAGTTGGTGCTGGCCCAAAACATTTGACGCCTTTATAACAAAATAAAGAATTTCTGACATGAATAATGGTTGCAAAGTGCTCTGCCAGCTGATTTGTACTTAATCAGCGTTTAGTTCTGTTGGTTGTTTTTCTTAAAAATTTGGTTGAACATTGTTTCTGCCTATTGATCATTGTATAATACTGAAGGGTTTAACTTCAAAGTGTCTTAACCTCTTGAAATGTTAGTAATTAACTGATGGAAATTATATTCCTTCAATGATCTCACAAACACTGTGCTTACTAAGATTTATAATCTATGGTATTTAGGCACGCTGCTGCCTGCAATGACCATAACTGTATTTGTCTCTGTCATTTTTCTGCAGTGGTGATCATGTGCATGGGAGCAGACCATATACGAGAGATCATGCTGGCTGCACACAGACGTCGGTTGACCAATGGCAATTATATGTTCTTTAATGTTGAACTCTTCAATGCTTCTTCTTATGGTAAAGTTAACATTTTATCACTTTAAATTTGTGTGTTTTACTGCACAATAGCTTCAATGCATAAATAAGATTTCTACACACACACACACAAACAGACACACATACATACATATATTATTATATATATGCTTACACTGCTATATACATTGCTTTTGGAATGTATCTGTGCGCTACAGAATCACAATGAAGGTAATTCTGAGCAGAGTTGTGTTCGCATTTAAAACAGTTGCCTTTGGGTTTGTGAAATGCTAAGTCTTCATTTTGGACGTTTTTTAAGTATTTGTTGTTATTGTTATTTGTTTGCTATTTTTCTCCTGAAGGCATCTGTTCTGCACTGTTATCTGTTACTAAGTCATTCCTTACAAAAGCTTTATCTACTTTAGCTTTAGGTATTAGTATGTCTAAACTGATTTTGATCAAACAATTATGTTTTTCAGTTATGTTTGGAAAAAATACCTTGTTGTGTCCCTTTTATATAAAATTCTAGGTAATGGCTCATGGAAGAGAGGAGATAAATATGACAATGATGCGAGGCAAGCCTATTCCTCTCTGAACACGGTGACGCTGCTCAGGACAATTAAGCCAGAGTTTGAGAACTTTTCCATGGAAATGAAAAAGTCCATTGAAAAAGCTGGGATTCATGACTGCGAGGACTGCGAACATGTACGTATGTGTGTCTGTCTCCCACCAGAACTTTAGCTCATCTTATTGTTTTTTCTGAAATATGAATTGATGTATGATAAATTTGTAGCGATGAAGAGTCAGGTAATATTTGTCTGCTTTTATTATTGGACTGCACTGGCAAACCAAGAACTGGATGGTAGATCAATATGTATTTTAGGCTCTAGAACTTTAAACATCGGATAGCTGAACAGAAATGTAAAAATGTATAATCTTACAACTGAATGAACAGCACTTTTACATGGTTATGATCTGTATTCATTCATTGTAAACCTCCTCACCTGGAGGTTGGGAATCAGTATTATATTTATGCCTCAGCCACAGCCAGCAGCTGGAATAATGTAATAAGTATGTTTTCGGGTTGTCCATCTGTCCCATTCTTGTGAACGCAATATCTCAAGAACTCCTTGAGGGAATTCCATCAAATTTGCCACGAACTTTCAATTGGACTCAAGGATTCACTTTTTAGATTTTGATGGTCAAAGGTCAGAGGGGCCTCACAAAACACATGTTTTGCCTTGTGATCTTGAGGTAATCCTTTCACATTTATCACAAACATTCACTTATACTGAAGGTCGATTGATTTTGATCCCCAAAGGTCAAGGTCACGGTGGCCTGACAAAGTATGTTTAGGTTTTTCTTGAACATGATATCTTACGATCAGCTTTAGGGAATTTCTTCAAATTTGGTCCAAACGTTCATTTGGTCTCAAGGATAAAATGGCTGAACTTCTGAGAACTCAGCATGAATCCTTGCCACATGACAGAGTTGAACAGATGACCAAGCTTTCTTAGGAAATACAGCTTGCACTCTGTTGTCCAGGTGGTATCCCGGGTCTCTATCTCACCAATAGTCCTGCCTCAAAGTGCTCATGGTTCATCAAAGGGTTGCTGGACCCATCTCTCTGTAGACATATGATGTCCAAAGGACAGGGATCCTTTTCTTTGGTTAATCTGAATGGGTAGGATCTAAATGGACTTGCAACTGACATTGTGCTCATAGTGGGTTACTCCCTGGGCAGGCTGTCAGTCAATCAAAGTCCTGCTTTTCTCCTTTCCTTTCCCTCTTACTCACTGCAGACAGAAAAAAATGGTCCGCTGTGTACGATTTAAAGGGATAGTTCACCCAGAAATGAAAATTCACTCAGAAAAAACACAACATGCCTCCATACTGCTCGTGTGGTGTCATCCAAGTGTCCGGAAGCCCCGACATTCATATTCGACTCGAAACGATGTCATTTACAAGTTTTAAGTCTAAAGGTCGACCAAAAGTGGCTAAGCTAGCGGACGTTAGCATTTCCGACGGCCCCGGAATGCACCTCGTCGGAAGATATCAGCAGACATTTAGGCTTAAAACATGGTGTAAATGATGCCGTTTCGAGTTGAATTTGAATGTCGGTGCTTGTGGACACTTGGATGACACCACAGGAGCAGTATGGAGACATGTTATGTTTTTTCTGTTGTTTTATTAGGTCTGAAGAAGGACTCACCATTGACTTCAATTGTATTGGATTCTGCTCTAACAAAGTTTACCCTCTGAGACTCCAAAAGTGTTTTGTGGACTCAAACAATTCACCCTCCCCTCCATCGGCATAGGGGTGAGTAGATAATGAGTGAACTTTCATTTTTGGATGAACCATCCCGTTAAGAAAAAGTCAGATGACTAAACTCAAATTGAAACATTCACTAATTCATTCATTTTGATTCACTTGTCAATAAAATCAGTTGTTTGTCCACATTCACACTTCAGTAATGCAAGCTTTAATATAGCTGAAAACCCAATTTTTCAAATGATACTAAAATTGAAATAATAATAATAATAATCGTTTAAAATGCTGTGAATTCTTCAAAGCATACATTGTCTTAAGAAGACTGTTGGACATTATGCAGTACAATTTCATTTAGAAGGTCACTTCTCTTTACAACTTAATGTTCCATTTCAGGTCAACATGTTTGTTGAGGGATTCCATGATGCCATGTTGCTGTATGCCGGCGCCTTGCATGAAGCCATGAAAAATGGATACAGTAAGAAGAATGGAACAGTGATTACCTCACGCATGTGGAACAGAACCTTTGAGGGTAAAGCATTCTTCTCACTATAGTAGTTATTTGAAATATCTTGAAAATATATACTGCAAGTCAAAACTTCAAAATGTAAAGTTATTCCAAGAAGACATTGGCATGTTTGCAGTTTCACGTTTTGGGTTTTCTGTTTAAACCTCAAACACCAGCTGTGACAAAGTGATTGTCCACAATTACACTGGTCCTGTCTCCTGTCCATGTGTCATATAATAAGATATTATTCATTTCAGAAACTGTCACTGCATGTTTTAAAGACTTATGTGTAGCATATCTCAGGGCTCCAGACTAACTTTTTACATTTGTTGCGGCTAACTTTTTCATTTAGGTGCACCAGCGCATAATTTAGGTGCACCCAAAATGTTTCGCTGTGCCTTTTGTACACCTATTATACCTTTGACAGTTCCCATATGCATTGGTAATTTCTTAACTAGGACTCAGTTCGATTTGATTTGTTCGATTCAGTTGATATCGATTCAGTTCGGGGTATTTCAATGTACAATACCAATTTGGCCTGGATATGAAATAATTTCACAGAGAACTAAAGCTGTTAACAGAACAAGGGAACTTCTACCTTAGTGCATTATTAAAAAGGTACACAATAACAAATTTTGTTGGACAATATTTTGTCCCAGAAATTATTGCAACAAATGATATTATTGTCATCATTGTGAAACCATTTTAAACCACTGGTATAATGATAATATTATAGCATTATCATGCAAGAATATTCAGTCTGATATTTGAATTAGAATTAGAAAATAATTAAAATATCCTAAATAAGTTAAACATAAACCACAGACAACCAAAACAATAAATAAAATGGACTCTCTGGCTCTGTTAAAGGTTAAGTGTGTAAGATGGCAGAAATTGAATATGTCTTTACTTGTGTGTTTCATCTAAATTATACAAATTGTTGTTTTCTTTACCCCTGAATGGGCCCTTTATATTCAAATACTCTTCATTTGCATCAGGAGGGGGTCTTCTCTAGGTAGGGCCCCATGTTTTTTACAGCAGTCCAAACTTTAAGTGTAAAGTGAGTGCAGAATAGCAGCAGCGATGCTAGTCGCTTTACAGTGTTGCATCGTCGTGAAAACCCTGTATTCACATTTTTGGTCGATATACGCCAGCTCATTCACCGCCTCTCCTCTCTCATCTCTGCTTCCCTGTCCGTGTGAGTGTAAACTCTGCAGGGAAGAGGAGATGAGGAAGCGACAAGACTCGCTAAAATACAGAGACCGACGAGCTATATGTGAGGTGCACGGATGAAACCCAGAAAAGTTTCTGTTTCCACAATCAAACAGCACTTGATACATTCACAAGGGGTATAGATTTTAAACTCCTTTAATCTGAGGAGATGTAATTGTTCTCCAGAAAATCTAAATTAAAGTTACTGGTCAGTGTAAGTTTAGATGTAGCCAGGATATCACAGGTGCATTAATCCGCACTTTGGTGTTTAAGTTTAGGAAATTTATGCAGTTGTTAATCACTTGTGACCATTGGAATGAAAAACCCATGCAGAAATCACTGAGATTAAGGATGTCGGCTATCGAACATAAAGGACCCTATTTAAATCATGTAAGTGCAACAACCAGCATGACGTGGTAGGCCTTGTAGGCACAGACCGAAGAAACAAGAAGAGAAGGAGAGAGATAACAGGTGGGTCTGTAAATGTAATACAAAAACATAAGATGCCAAGGAGAGGGAGGGATGTACACAAGAGAGGCAAGGGGTCTCCAATTAAGGGTCAGTCCCAACTAGACCTCCACCTAGTGAATCCTTTTTAACCCCCAACTCAACTTCTCTGTTGAGAAGTGCAATGAGATTCGGTCGTTAGGGAAAGGGAATCAGAGAAGGAAAGGGAGAGGAGAGAAGAGAATGCAAGATCTATCTACAAAGGCAGCAAACAAAGGAAAGATGACAGATTCTACATAAATCACAGTTTGCACACATTCCTCACATATACTAAATACAACTTTAAGACTAACTTCACTTCAATATGGTGAATATTATTATTATTGATTACCATCAAAGGCAAAGTCAGTGCAGAAAGATTTTCTGGCAGTGGCACTGATATTACAGTAGCTTACAACCGGGCGGTGTGGACACACGTGTGCAAGCCACAGTAGTGCAAAGAGGTTGCTGCCAATCACAGGCAATGCAGGCTGTATGTCCCGGGTGTAAAGGCTGTGAGCATCTGGGAAGTTGGTGTTTCACTACGTGTGAAAACTAAGCAATATACGAATGGTAGTATACATGAAAGGGAAAGACACAGTGTTTAAGAAAAGGGTTAACAAGTATATTCCTTGGAAGTTGATGACAGCTTGTGTATCGAGAGACAAACTTTAAGCTGTCAGGGATGTTGATTATGGAGTCAACTTCGGTGTGAAGATGTTTTATCTGTTGGTACAGCATGTCTGTAACCTGCTATGATGACCCCCGAGGAGGAGTCATAAGGCAACTGGACTGATGGGATGACTGTCTCCTCATGATTGGAAAAGATGGTTTTGAGTCCAGTCTGTTACAGGGGGAACTTCAACCTTTTTGGTCTGCTGGTAAAAGGTGTCACCAATGCTGAGTTTGTAAGGTCAATTTGCATTCATGTGATATGATGCAATAATGTCAATTTGAATGTGTAAATATTAGTGCATGCTTTTGGAGTTAGATAAGCTTTGCAGGTTAGTGGGCTGGTTTTACTGGTAATCCACCCCTATTTGGTGTGTAGTTGAATGAAAATGGTTGGCAATTTCTAAACATCAGAGCTAAATGTTGGATCAATGCAGGTCTCAAGAGAACAGTCCTGACCCAGTCTCCCCACATTTACTGTGGAGGTGATTTTGTAGAGAGCGGTTTTGGGGGGTGCTTACTCTGAACACTCCTCACATTGACACACTGGCTAAAGACTGACCTAATGTCCTGTTTGTCCAGTTGGGTTCACAACTATCTCCCATGTAATCTGAGCCATTTTCTAATTTTCCACATTTTGTATTTACCCTGTTGACACATTAGTGTAACAGGAGTATGCACACAGGAGTGAAGGTTGTGCAGAAAAAGGGATCTGGAATTCCTGTCTTCTTCCAGGCTTTGTAAATTACTGCCTTGCTCCTGTGGAGGTTCTGTTTCTTATGCCTGATCTGGATGGTGCTGATGGCTGCTGATGTCTCATCGTTTTAAGTAACTCCTCGTACAGATGTTTGCAGAGTTGAGAGTAATTATCACAGACAAGGGATAGTTGAGATGGTCTTGGGATTGGGCATCAATGAACATACCTATTGGTTGATTGACACATAATCCTCAGCTTTTTGTCTGGTGTGTAGTGAGGCAGTTTGTGCTCAACCTCCCCATGGTAGTCTTCAATGTTTCTATTGCAGCTATTGGGGTGAAATTGCACCATGTCTTCTGCAAAAGAAGTCAAGTTGGTGCATGTACAGGTCAGGGTGAACGACACTTACCTGATATCATTATGCTCATCCAAGAAGGTAGGTGAAGAAGAGTGTTCACTTTAGGCAGGATTAGCTATGACCCTTTACCCTTCCTTCCTTGTTTAGCAGCCTGGTGGTTCTGGAGTTCCGTAGGCACTGGTGGTCAGGATTCTGCTCAACCCAAGTCGCGAGAGAGAGCTAAACTATGTCTCTTTTATTTAGCTTGGAGGGTTGCTTGGGGTTGAGCCAACACTGTCCATGTCATACTCTACCGCTCTCTCAGCCTCTATCTCTATGAGGGCTGCTAGATCATTCCACCATGTGGGGCATGCTTCCTTACATCTACTCTGCTCAGCTGCCTGCACTCCCCCTGGAGAATGTCCAGCTCCAAGTGGCATGCACTGATGTTGGAGCAGAAACAGAAGTAGAACATCTTGAAAGAGTATTTTGATTAAGCAGCGGTTTTATTCCAAAAATGCATCAACATTTGCAGAGGTGAGATTATAAATTGTGATAATCTGTTGAATTTTGCAGGGAATTGTTGGTATTAAGAGCTATGCAGTGCAGACTATACCAGAGTGATATGTTTCAAAAACAGAAGTAGATTCTCAACTAAAACCTCAGTCAGGACAAACTGTCCAAACTCCCTATACAGGTTTTATGAAAATGAATCAGTTAAGATGGAGATTTGTAGTTCCCTATTCTTCCTCATTTTACCTGCTAAGAAGGAAGCTTTTCACTTCAACATCTTAAGCCACCCAGATATTGAAGACTTAAAAAGAAAACATTGCACCTGTCACATGTTGTAAAGGTGGATTTTAGGTCTGCATGGGTGTGGCAAAATGACTTGATAGTGCACCCCTAGAAAGGTTCAACAAATGATCTCATGTGGTACATTTGAAAAAAAACAAACTTAGAACCATACTATAGACTGTGTAAAAATTGATGTCGCTTCTCTACCTCTTGTGCACAAATTAAGCTAATATAAAACCCAGGTTCATGTGCCCCCATCTTGCACTTTAAGGTAATTGAAGCCAGAGTCTGTGCAGTGGTGATCATAAAGTGGAGGCACTTAGGTCTTTATAGCAGAAAATAAATTATTAAACTCTATCAAAAAAATGTATACTGGAACATACATTGGTGAGATAAAAACTAACTAAAATGACGTAAACCATCTGTGAGGAAA
Organism: Hippoglossus stenolepis; assembly: GCF_022539355.2. Lineage (NCBI taxonomy): Eukaryota > Metazoa > Chordata > Actinopteri > Pleuronectiformes > Pleuronectidae > Hippoglossus > Hippoglossus stenolepis. Next base: position 1,111,567 of record NC_061491.1, read on the forward strand.
ATGTATTTGATGTGTACTGACTTTTTAGGTTGGTCTATGTCCCATCTGCTACCATGGAGGGGAGTTTATGATCTATACTGCAGCCAGTCACCAGGGGGCTTCACTTTTGGGATTTGTCATATCATCCATCTTTATCTATGAGCCATACCCTAAACTCAACATAAAACATTTTGATTACTATGCAGTTTTGGTAAAGTTTTTAAAATACATAGGCATTTTATTTTGACAGCTTCCTCAAAGACAGTTAATAACATCAACATCCTATTTGGTCAGTGTAATCTTAAGACCTTTGCAATGCTAAATTGCAATGTTTGAGTTTTTCTTGAACAACATGTTTATTGTGGCATGGCAAATTTCAATGTTTTGCATAAAACAAGAAGTAGATTTATCTCAAATACTGTAAAAATTCTCAAATTTTATCAAACTATGTTGTATAAGATACTCAGTCAGAGGACAGGTACATGCCAATATTCAGTTATAGTGCCACCTACAGGCAATTTTTCATAAACTCCTTGACATGTAAAGAAGGTCCTTGACACATAGATGAGGCTTTTTTCAGTAAATAGCGTTGTTTGCCATTTATAGGAGTCTTAAGCCGATGCCCCTTAAACGTGGTCACCTTATTAAAGAATGAATAGTTTTGAGGCTTTTGTGTTTTTTTCTATCAAAGTTGTACTTGAACATGCTGCTGTTATTACTGCTGCTTGGTACTTTCTGGTACTTTCTGGTACTGCTATTTATTTGCTTTATTTAACTTTCATACACAATTTCATTGTACCTGAGAACAATGACAATAACTGACATTCTATTCTATGAAATTCTATGAAATGTATTGATTAGTAAAATGTCATGATATTTTAGTTTTTAAAGATTTTATTGTATAGGTTTGCATAGTATATAGTAGTGTGTGTGTGTGTGTGTGTGTGTGTGTGTGTGTGTGTGTGTGTGTGTGTGTGTGACTAGACTAGAATGTCATTTTAGTACTTGCAAAAGATGAATGACAAATTATTTTACAATAGCAGAGAATCATTTTCCTCAAGATTGTAGCTAAGTGATGTTCTCAATTGTTTACACAATGGTGGATAGGAATCGCTGGCCAGGTGTCCATGGATGTTAACGGTGACAGAAATGGAGATTTCTCTTTGATGGCCATGACCAATGTTGAGGCAGGAACCTATGAGGTAAAATGAGATTAAAATTTCAACATTTTGTTGTGACATCCCTGAACTCTTCCCTACCAGGCAGAAGTTGGTATATGTACTTGTGGATGTGAATTGAATGATAATATGTTATACTATCTTACAGGTGGTAGCCAACTACTTTGGAGTAAATGGATCTTTTCAGCTGCTTCCTGCCTTCAACACTGAGCATTTCACTTTGAGAGGAAGACATAAAGAACTTCCAGAGATTGCTGACAAATCATGTAAATATTCACTACTGTTCACCTAAAGCAGTGACATTTGTGTTTTGCCTACATTATGTGTAACAGTATATATGATGATTTTCAACCAATAACTGCTCCAACAGGTGGACTTGGAGTATCAGCTTTGACTGGAGTCATAGTGGGAGCTGTTCTTGGAACTGCTCTGCTTATAGCGTTCTACTTTTTCAGGTAACTATATGTGATGTTTATGTTCTCATGTATACTAATTTTGTTGCATCCACATGCCCAGTTAAAGGCTTAGAGACAAATATATTTACCTAAAACCACTTTGATAAGACTTTTATAGTTTTGACAATCAATTCACTAACCTCACAGCCAAGAACTGGCGATACTTTAACACTACAGTCCAGCAATGCAAGAAAGAAGTCAGATAAACAGGCTGGAAACAGACCTTGATTTGAACCAATCTGTCTGAACCTTTCAGCACACACAGACATCTGTTATTTATCATTTTATTTTGCATAGAATACAACTGGCTCAGCTATATTTATGCATCCAACTTGCAACCTCTTGGAAATATCACTTGGCAACAGAGCATTACATTACACTGTTACACAGATGATACATATGTAAACCACTTGTTGAACAATCTAGCCCCTTCATTTCTATGTATCCAATGTCAACAATTGGATAGCAGCGAATTACACTGTTATTTTACAGTGCATTATCAAGAAAGTGACATGCACCTACATAGACAGTTGCACAAAACACACACACACAGATTATCTACGTTAAAATGTTTCCTCTACAGAGATGTGTTCTCTCTTACTAGCTTGAAAATGTGTCATAATAATATGAATCCACCAAGGTGCAAGCTCACCCGTCATTTAAAGGGAATAGGAGATGGCAGTGTGATTGGTTGATTGCATGTTACACCCGAAACTCTATGATTAATTAATTAATTAAGAGACTAAATAAAAGGAATCCTGGGTAGAATTACAAATTTACAGTTTAAAATTCGTTGAATCAAGACAAAGATTTTTCACCTCTAAGAGGCTTCTCCAGTTCAATCCCTCCTGGACAATCAGGACCTGGATGTCTTCAGTTACACGTGGCATCTATTGCTCTTCTGTCCGTCCTGGGAGAGGGATCCTCACATGTGGCTCTCTCTGAGGTTTCTACGTTTTCCCCCCTTTTTTCAGTAGTTTTTCCTTACTCTTGTTGAGGGTTAAGGGCAGAGGATGTCACACCTTGTTAAGCCCTATGAGAAAAATTGTGACTTGTGAATATGGGCTGTACAAATAAAATTTGATTGAATGATTGATGACTGAGAATAAAAAGAAAACAAGACTTTTCCTTTAATGTGATACATTCCTTTGCAGAAAGAACTACAGGATTACAATTGAGCGTCGCTCACGTAGTGAAGAGGGTGACACTGGGAAGCACCGTCAGTTACGAGAGGACTCTATCAGATCGAACTTCTCCGCAGCATAATTAGCAGCAGTGGCAGTCCCTTCACAGAGAATCACACATCTGAGTGTGACCAAAGACTGAGATCTTTTGTGTTTGTATCCTTTAATGTTTTGACTTATTGTAACTCAGGACAGTTGTAACAGTCACAAAGCACCACTTACTTGGATGTTCCTCCATACAAAGGTATATGATTGTATTGGTGTATAGAAAGCTCTGGCCAAAATATATATATATATATATATATATATATATATTGTTTTTTATTCAGACAATGGTTACCATGACTATGAATGATTAAGAACAGACAGTGTATGTAACACTACATTAGCATGCACTAGTAGGGTGGGTGAGGTCTACTGTACTTTTGCCTTTCAGGTTGACAAATAGAGGCCTCATGTTTAAACAATAGCAGAGCTAAACTTGATACAGCTGGAGTTAACTGACTAAAAAGAGATATAGGCCAGATCTATTTCTACACATATAGGCTATAAGCTACTGATATTAAGCTACTGATATTGTAATGTTTTCAGTTCACCATAACTTTGTTGAGATCCAGCAGCCTCCATACAAACCAAATTCCTAATTCTTAAATGAGGACATTGCTCCTAAATTGAAAAACACACTGTCAGTTATCATCTTAAAATGTTATCTCTTCTTCATACATTCCTATATTATTTTAAAATAATGAGTATTTTGTAAACCCAGGTGCTCCTACGTAAAACTGTGGTAATACTTTCTGATGGGCAAACATTTCAACATATACTTTATAAATGATTTATAAAATGCTTTATACATCAGTAATAGGGACAACATGGGTTAGGTTGTCTTGGTTTTATGGACAATGGACTTGGTTTTATCAATTGTCCTCCCAATGAACTAAAGGAAAGCTAATTACAAACTTGGTAGTTTGTAGCTCTGGATTAGCTATGATTGTTTGTGATCATCTGACCTGCCAGTGCTGCAACAGCACATTTCATGTGTTCTGACATCTTTCCAAGAGAACAATGTCACCACAATTGATTGAACCGATGGCCAGAGCTGCAAAAACAGTAGCCAAAGAAACACAAGATAACGATTTTCAAAAATGCATTTTTCTTTATAGAGCTATTTATATATAAAGCAAGGTTCCTGTTCAAGTAGGACAAACAAAAGTTGTTTTATTCATGTTTTATTACTGCATTAATTATTGACTTATTTAATATTACCAAAGACATGATGTATATTGTGAATTATAAAGCCTAAATATTCCTTATCAGAAAGTGGAACAGAAATCATAATGAACTGACATACATGACAGCTAATATTTATATGGTATAATGGCAGTGTGGAATACATTCCAAAACAGTAGAGACTATGTGAAATTTCTGTCAGTTGCTTTATTCATGCAGACTTTAAAGAATTCAAAGTTTTTATAGAAACAAAATAAAGACAATGAACTTGGTAAATAACCTTCCAAGCCTGTTGGTTCAGTTTGTGTGTTGTGAAAAAGATTGGGAGGGTAAACAAATTTATTGTATACCCTTTCAAAAACAGTGATATTCTGGAGCACCTCATACTAATTAACAATTATTACTATAATGACTTTTGGTATCTGGTAGGGTATAGTGATTTTACAGTGACCTTAATATATTTAAATTATTTTATGTTATTTATAACATCAATATTTTGAGGCTGTTTCTCTCTTTCTCAATTTTGCATTTAAACTTCATCCTATTTGGTTTCTTCCCATGATTATTTTTTCATGAATACCTATTTTAGCTAAGTGCCAGGTTTTAGAAATTCCAATTATAAACTAATCATGTAAAGTTGTATTATTCATTGTAGGGCACATGTAAAGAAAATACATCATTAAGCCAAGATATGTGACAAATCACGGATGCTAGTTTGTCACTGGTTTTTGGAGACATTATTTTATATCATTTCATACCACGTACCAATTTTATACTCATTGTGGAATGCACATCAGAAGTTCAAGATGAAGTAGTCTCAGATCAGTCTATGCATAATAAATCTGCTTGATTTTTAATTGTGCTTTTCTTTTTTTATTATGGGCTTTATTTGAAAGGACTGAGAGTTTTAGCAGTGAAAGGGTGGCAGAGAGAGTGGGAGCTAACATGCAGCAAAGGGCCACAGACTGGAATCGAACCGAGGCCACTGCATATATAGGGGGATAGCTCTACCAGGTGAGCCATACGCCCCCGCCCCCCCGGTTGTGCTTTTCCATGATTATTTTCAAAACAATCAACAGATACAGCCACAAAAATCAAGCAATATGGATGGTGCTGAGACATTTCTTGGAAGATCTTTGGAAATAAAATGCTTTTGAAAATCTTTTATTTTTCTCTTTGTGTCTGGCAGTCCCAATGCACATTGTCTGTGAGTTCAGTACACTGAATTCCTACCTGCAGACTTCAAATGTCCTACATGGTCAATAATACATATTTCCTGACAAAAAAAAATCTAATTTTCCATTTCATGGTGGCATTATCAGGACCTCAGATGGGACACAAACTTGTTACAGACACCTACCCACACATGTCGTCAGCTCACACTCACTGCTAAGCCTCAAGGCTACCTGCATATATATTACATGTCATTTGACGGAGGCTTTTTATCCAAAGCGACTTACAATTAGATTCGCCTGCTCTACCCTCAGCCACAGCCGGCGTATATATCACATAGATATTAATTATATTTGTTGTTTTGACATGTTGAATGCCATTTTAGATCTCAGCAAAGATTAAACATATTTGAGACATTACATACAGTAAATGAAAAGTAGTACAGAGCCACATATAAAACTCAAAACTGCATTTCCATCTTTCCTCTGGCCTTCTTTAAAGAAAAGTCATTGATCAAAGTCCAACTCTCGCACAAGTTCGATTCAATAGAGTGACAGCATGTTCAAACGTCACTGCGTCGGTTTTGTCCTTAGTTAATTTTTGATCATGGACATATGCGAGAAGCAGCTGGTGACGGGAAACATACTCTCTTGACATCTTTGTCAGTGTCTTCTAAGTAACCCTAACCCTAACAGCTGGCCAGAGAAAGTCTGGAGAAAATCTGAGCTTGAAAGGTAGTCAGCTAAAGCAACACACTTGAGGGGAGTTTAAAACAGCAGGAAAACACAGGTTAAATTTGGAAGGTGGACCTTACCCTAACAAATTTGTATTTACATATGCTGCCTTTTTTTTTAGCTATCTTACTAACATCAACACACTCTCAGCCCAGCTACCAATGCAAAGACCAGAGAAGCTCTGATCACAACACACACAAACTCACGCATTCTCTGCTCAGGACACCATTATTCCTCAATATCTTTACATAGAAAATAGTTGCTGGGAGCTGAATTGATGTTTAAAATCTTATATATAAATATATATATATAACCTGAGGTGAAGTTGTTTAATGTGACTGAAAAATGTACCTATGTTTTGATGTGTTGATCATGTTGGTCTGGTTAAAGCTTCATTCCATTCATCCATTAATTGAAAGAGACCTCCTTTTAGGCTCGGATCTAGATTGCTCAGAGTGAGGGGGCAATTACAAATTTGGGGTTGAGTGAAGAAGTAAATTTATTAAAGTAAAGTTTATTTATTTGGTGCCAAGAGACCTAATATTCCCCCATGAGCAAGCACTTGGCAACAGTGAAGAGAAAACACTTAATTAATTGTAAGAAACCTCAAGCATAACTAGGGGTCACAACGACAAGCCTACTCTTAAAATCATTATACATTGTTAATGTTTGTTTCAGAGATAATTGGTAAGACAGTGCTTTGCACTATGTCGAGGTACATATAAAAGTATATAGTAGTGAATGTTATTCAAGTTAAAGTTAAAATATAGTTTTGGAGTTTCAGGGGTAAACAGTGTTCCAGCCAAATCCAATAGAATTGACGTAAATGGTGACTCCTTCTTCAAACCTAAAAAAATAAAAAACATAAAACGCTTCCATACTGCTCCTGTGGTGTCATCCAAGTAAGCCCCGACATTCAAATTTGACTCGAAACTGCGTCAATTACAGTGTGTTTTTAGCCTAAATGTCCTCTGATAGCCTCCTCCTAGTTACTGCTGCAGTTCTCGCGAGTATCATATCTTTTTGACATTGTTCTTCCTCTAAATCTACATACAGAGCATTGTCATCTCTTCTTGACTAAATGGATACTATCAGAGCCCCATGGATGCTTCCTGGTGGAATCTCATTTATTCTGCAGTCTATTTAACTTCATCCTGGTTTATAGAATACATGTGCCACTGCCAAGCATGTGTAAGTAGAGCCTCACAAAAGCAGACCAGACTGTACTGGCACAGTCTCACTACTGGAGAGAGGGATGTGTTCCAAGAAGTCTCAGAATTAATAAGTTCCTCTCCAGACGTCTGGGTTTTAAAAGTAGATCGGAGTAAATTCAAAGTCATTTGTTTTTGATTTTGAAGAAAGTGAGAAAATGGTTTTGAGACCAAGAAGAAATCAAAGCCAAGATTTTAAAGAGTTTTTCACCAAATATCAAGAAAAATTTACAAGAATCTCTCATAGAATTGAAATTCTAGAAACTAAGAAGAGACGAAAAGGTCGATATGGAATGATGAGCCAATCAATGAATCAGTCAGTCAAATTTTATTTGTATTGCACAAATCCCAATTTGTCTCATAGGAAACAGTGTCCCAGGTCGGTTTTCTTCAATATGACCAGTAGTAATCACAACACTGCCAGCCCTTCCTCTTCCTTTTCTGTTTTGGAGCATATGGAGCCTCTGAAGAAACTATCCCTAAACAAAGACTGTAGAACACAGAGGGAAAGAAAAAAAAACTAAAATAATGAACACCCTAAGCAAATAACCTGGAGTTCCACAAGACCCAAACAGTCATTGACACAGACCTCTTTGCCTAAAGAATATAACTGTTCTGTCATAGGAACTTTCTTTTGAACCCACTTACAGCTCTAATAATTTCAATACCAGTTTCCACTGCCAGCCCTCTAGTAAAAACTTTAGAAAATGTCCAAATGAGCCCATGTGAGAATAAAGAAGTAGAATTGGAAGTGACTTTAGTGCTTTTGGTGATGAGGGCTAACACTGGTGTCAATGTACTGTAAACAAAAACATGATCTCCACAGCCAAATTTATCTGCTGCATTGTTCATAGGTGAAAGATACATTCCCATAATATCCGAATCCCATTGTCCTGACATTTTCCAGACTTTCACCCCTTGGCCCTACCCCTACCCATTGTTTTCGAGGGTTATCTTGGCCCTTGAAACGGAGACACAAGGGTTAGTGGTTAATATCTTCCCCCACGAATTGGGACAGACCTTCAAGAAGCCATTACATCATCAGTAGTCGTCGCGAAAACCCGACACTTCATCAGTGGTCGTCGATGTAAACAGACAAGACTAAAGTTTTGCCGGGGATGTCATTGTAATAACATTGTTGAGATCTGAAATAAACCAATGCTATTGTTTGCAGTTACTAAAGTGACATACATATAATATTAAAATAACATTGATGCTAATGCAGGTGAATCAATGACATTTGAAATTGAAAAGCTTGGATGTTCTGTATTATTTATACAGAACATTTATTACACGTATGAATCAAAAGCACACAGCTTCAGGCTGATAGCAGCAGTCTATATGCAACCCTGCCAGGATGCTTTGTTATCAGAGGAGCAGTTAAGTTCAGTAACCTCGCTGCTATCCGCAGGTTCAATCAAGTGCATCGTTTGTCTTCAAATAGGGGGGGGTGTGATATGAAATTATGTGAAAATACGGGATTATCATGCAAAAAAAAAGATCACTAGCATGCTAAGGCTAGCGCACTCGTGATCTTTTTTTTTTTATTATGGTTGTTGTGAAAAAAACAACCATAATACATTGTAACGATATTAAACTAAGAAATTAAAATCACGATCCTAATTTTTAAATCCTTATTAATGGAGAAAATACAAAATTTGTGGGTCTCTCTCCCAGCTTGCCGGTGATTGGCAAGGTATTCTGGGTACCCCTTGGTTTGAAGTGTGGGTCTGAAAAATCTTTGTTTCGAAGGTTATACAGCCCTACCCCTCCGTCCCAACATGTCTTGGGACAGCCTACCCCCACACGTGAACGTGCAAAACGAAGGGGAAGTGCTAAGGGGTAGGGCCAAGGGGTGAAATGGGATTGGGCCTTGAAGTCTGAAAACCGTTATTCAGACTCCACTTGTCTAATAAGTTTTATAGGTACAGACCACAAAGGTGAAAGGAGCCCACCAATGTTAATGCCACATCATACACAAGCTGTAACAACGCAAAATACATCACAGTGTTTCTTTAAAAGAAAGTCAAGCTTTGGATTCTTTCAAAAATTAACAACATTGCAGTACAAAAGGAAGTATGTATAGTTGAGGAAGCTGTAGTTGTTTGGAGAATTAATGAAGCCAAATGACTCTAAGAAATTACTCTGAGAATCCAACTGGTGCCATTAAAGAAATCTACAGTTTTTCCTTACTCCTGCTGGGGGTTAAGCACAGAGGATGTCACACCTTGTTAAAGCCCTATGACACAATTGTGATTTGTGAATATGGGCTATACAAATATTATATGATTGATTGATTGATAACGTGCAATAAAGTTATCTTTGAAACTCTGTTTTACACATCTGTTAAAAAGTCAAAGCAGCAACATGCACAGTATTGTAATCATACAAGAACACTTTGATGAACGTGTTGTTAGAATTTTTAATTAATCACAGGCCTTTTATATTTTAGTTTTAATCAAATCAATCATGGTAGTTAAGATATTAGTTAATACTTTGATTATGTGTCTTATGACAATGAAAACATTGATTCACCAAAGTGTCCTGTTTGATTTATTATAAGGAAAGAGGTAAATGTGTAAAAACCAGGCAAGACATCTGTATTCAATGGAAAATGTACTCAGTACAGTTTAATCATAAATATCAAAAGTGTTTCATGTATATTTAATACATACTTTTAAAGTGTTAACAGCAGTTAACCAGTTGAACTTCAGGTTGTACAGTTCTAGCTGTTTGCAACTGAGGACTCTTCATGTAACATTGGTAAACACTTACCTGTGAAGGTTGTGACTGCTGAAGTTGATCAATTTACTAATTCTAGGTGAATCATTTTCAAGTTGTTTTAAAAATATTACTACCACCTCTAAAAACAGCAGAAATTAAGTAAAAGGTAAGAGACTGAATCTGAGAATATAGAAAATCAAATACAAAGTTCTGTTGGTCTGTCATCTCAGAGGAAGCTATGGACATTATCACATCTCATTAAAGAATTTATGATGTTGTTATTCAGTCTCTCTCCTCCACATCCTGAAGAATGGCACCAAATATGATGCTCCATACATGAGGTCTTCTCTGTTGACACCAGTCATCGTGATCGTTGGTCACACACAGTCAGTATAATCTGACAGCTTCACTACGTAACTACACAGATTTACACGCGGTCCTAGGAATTTGTTTTAAGTGAGAATTAAAGGACAAATCGGGATCGAACATCACTCCCAAGTTCCTGACTGTTTCATTGGAAGCAAGGGCAATGTCGTCTAGCGCAGCTATATCATTAGATAATGTATCTTTAAGGTGTTTAGGACCAAGTATTAGAACCTCTGTTTTATCTGAGTTTAATAAGAGAAAATTGCGGCTCATCCAGGTTTTGATGTCCTTGAGACATGCTTGGAGTTTAGTTAATTGATTACACTGTTCTGGTTTTATTGATAAGTATAACTGGGTGTCATCCGCATAGCAGTGGAAATTTACAGAGTGTGTCCTGATAATGTTTCCTAGTGGAAGCATATACAATGATAATAAAATTGGGCCGAGCACAGAGCCCTGTGGACCACCGTGATTAACTTTGGTGCGCATAGATGACTCATCATTAATTTGCACAAATTGGAATCGATCTGAAAAATAGGATTTAAACCAGTTTAGGGCGGTTCCTTTAATGCATATTAACTGTTCTAGTGTCTGTAATAAAATTTGATGGTCAATAGTGTTGAATGCAGCACTAAGATCTAACAGAACGAGGACAGACACAAACCCTTGATCATTAGTGACTTTTGCCAAGGCTGTTTCCGTGCTATGATGAGCACCTGACTGAAAGTCTTCATAGAGATTACTTTCCTGGAGAAGCTCACACAGCTGATTGGTTACAACCTTTTCGAGGATTTTAGACAGGAAGGGGAGGTTGGATATCGGTCTGTAATTGGCTAAAACCTCCGGGTCCAGGGTGGGTTTTTTGAGAAGGGGTTTGATTACAGCTAGTTTAAAGGACCGTGGTACATATCCTGATGATAATGAGAGATTGATTGTGTTCAGTAACGTACTATCAATTAGGGGCAGAATTTCTTTTAATTTTGTAGGAATAGGATCTAAGATACAAGTTGTGGGTTTAGATGATGAGATTATTTTGGTCATCTGATCAAGGGTGATCAGAGAGAAGCTGTCTAAATAATTGGTAGGATTCTCAGCTGTTCCTGAGATTTCTGTTCTTGATGGGGTAGTAGTGCCAACTGAGGGCAGGAGATGGTTGATTTTATTTCTAATATTTAGAATTTTATCTTTCCAGAAAAGTTGCCCAGGGGGAGCAGGGAAACACTGTGGAGACTGCTGCCACCAATGTGGTATCTGCTTCGTTGATTTGTTTGGAGACCATGGCCATGAATGGTCTGGTAGTGCCCTCTGATGGACAGCAGTGTGGTAGGTTGTCCAACTCTGAGTTTCTGTCCAGTGAAGACTTGCATGTGTTGTACCTGCACGAAAGTCCGTACTCTGTTTGGAGATGTGCTGTTGCGTACTAGTGGGTTTCAGCATGACATTGATGTTGGTAATGCTGCTCAAGTTAAGCAGCATGCCTATCGTTGTCCTGTAGAGAAAAGGGAGAAAATGAAAAAAGAGGTTAACTTTCTGCTGGAAAATGGTTTAGCTAAGCCTAATCTCAGCCCATGGAGCTCTCCGTGTTTACTGGCTCCTAAATCTGATGGTACACGTGGGTTCTGCAAAGATCTTCGAAAGATTATATCAGTAACTGTGCCAGACTCGTTTCCGCACCCTCGCATGGATGACTGTATTGACAGCATTGGTTCTGCTGTGTTTATCACCAAACTAGATCTGCTTAAAGGATACTGGCAGGTTCAGGCTGTGTTGTCGTATCCAGTCTCCACCACTAGACGTGAACTTTGCCATTTTTTAGGCATGGCTGGATACTACCGGCATTTTTGTAAAAATGTCTCTGTAATGGTTACTCCCCTAACCAACCTGTGTGGTTCGGCTGTTCCATTCGTTTGGAACACTGCCTTAAATGCTGCTAACCCTCTCCTCTGCAGTGTTCCAGCTCCCAACTTCTCGCTTCCCTTTAAGCTTGAAGTTGATGCTAGGGCTTCTGGAAATGATGCTTAGCTGTTGCAAGAGGGCGTGGGAGAAGTGTGCCATCCTGTGTGCTACTTTTCTGTGAAGTTAGAGCACCACCAGCTGAACTACTCCACCATTGAGAAGGAGACGCTAACCATGCTTCTCGCCCTGCAACATTTTGAGGTGTATGTGGGCTCCAGTTCATCTCCGGTGACTGTGTACACCAATCACAACCCTCTTGTCTTCCTCGCCCAGATGTACAACCATAACCAGCGGTTGATGTGTTGGGCCCTGCTGGTGCAAGCGTTTAACAAGGGGGCAGACAATGTAGTGGCTGATGCGCTGTTCCGTGGATACGATTTTATGTTACACTCTTCTGTTATTCATGTGTGGTGTATTTATTGTGTTTGGTTGTGGCCAAACTATAGGTTTGGTCTTATGGGAGGGGGTGTTACGTTTTCTCTGCTCTCTCTCTGCTCTCTCTCCCCAGTGTCCATTCAGGTTACCAACCTTTTCCCTGCAGCTGCAGTGTGTGAGTGTGCATGGCTGGGCTCCATCACCAATCAAGGCAATGGTGGTTATGAGGCTGAGAGAAGCAGACAGCCAGCCCCAGTGGGCCAAGTGGCAACATTCAAGCTGTGTGTGGTGGTGAATTTGGTGATGGCCTCTGCTTAAGTTGTGTATGCTGGTGTTGGTAGTGAGACCATTTAGTTTGTTTTAGGTTGTGGTTTTGAGTTCAATTGTTACTGCTGCTAGTCAGTGTTGCTTTCAGTTCATTGATAATAAATTACTATTTTTGTTTATTCATCCATTGCCCATGATTCTTTTTCCCTGGGTTATTTGTATTGTTACTCCCCTCATCCTCGGAAGGAACATAACACCCCTATTGCATCATGAAAAAACTAATGGTCACTAACCGAGCAATTTCTACAATCATGTATTTAGCTCATGGTGGAGAGACGAGAGGAGCGAGGGCAGCAGGAACAGCCCGACCTGTTTATACAAATGTAAAAACGGGCAGTTTATTTGTACATTTAAAGATGGTCATTCAACATGTTTTTTTTACATTAAAGTATGAATACTAGGTTTAAAATAAATATATATTTACTGTGGGATTTTCCACCCGCAGATGTTGTTGTTGATGTACGTCATAATCCTGCGACAATTAAGTCATTACCGGCACAGACAAAAAGGCGTCAGGTAGTGTCCGAAAGTGTGTTTCTTTTCTTTTCCCAATGAGCTCACTGTATGGTTCTCTATATAGAAGTAACTATATAGTGAATTAGGGAATAGTGACTGAGTAGGTGATTTCGGACACAGCTAGAGTCTCCTATAAACCCAACCCTCTTAAGGTGTGGCGAGCAGGTGGACCCAAATGTAGGGGACAAGTCCAGATGAAAAACAGAAGAAACATTTCGAAATAGAGCTAGCACACACAACTGATAGACAACAAGGCGAACTGAAGAATACAAAGGAAGCTTAGAGACTTATATACACATGGAGACAGGGATGACTGAACACATTAGGAACAGGTGCAGACGATAGTGCAGGCAGAAAACAGGACAAAGGCAGGAAACACAAGAAGTCAAATTTCAAAATAAAACAGGAAACAGAACCAAACAACACAAATCAAGTTTAAAAACTTTGGATGAAGCTATCTGTTTATCTTTATATATGAATTAACTGTATATATTCAATTTAGTTTCAATTAGCGTTTTTTTTTACTTTTTTCAACTTTACCAAAACTTGTAGAAGTCCATAAACTGACCTCCGCTCAAGGCTCAGCGTTCCTCCAACGTTCCCCAGCATGGGAGCATGTCCATGGACTTCAGGCTGCAGACACTGCAACGCCAGCAACCACAAAGTCTGAAAGAAAGTGTTTCGATTGTTACTGTGGTGGAAGAAAGGCAAACAGACATAATTTGTAAGTTTTGGATCTCATACAGCAAAAGTGTTACAACCCCTGCATTTTTTGCCTGGACTTCGCGTTTCATGAGGTGACTGGGTTCAGAAACCGCTGTCTGCCAGCTGGCTGGCAACGACTGTCAGTTGTGCTGTCTCTGAAGGACAGGAAGTTCCAACTTTATTGGGCCAAACTCATGGATTAAAGTATTTGCTTTTAATTCTGATGGGAAGGTGGTAGTAGGGTGCTGTTTGTGGGGGCTCAGGTCAGGTGGGTGCAGGTTGATTACATATAGTTACTGCTGCGGCTAATGCACAAATCCCAGTGAGCTGACACATGAGACACACAACCACTGCCTGAACATGTCCAGCATTGCATTGTTTAACTCTCAATAAAAGTTTCCTCATTATGACCCATGCTTGGTCCTCAGAGCTCATTCTACTAACTTCTCTCATCTGTCACATTCTGCACAGATATAAATCAGTATTTGCACCTACCAGAGTGAAATACTCAAAGACATGAGCAGTGTTTAGGTTCTAAACACAGGTGCTCGAAATCTGGTTTCTGCCGTAACTGCCTTCCTCTTTTACCTTCAAGGACACAAAGTAAAACACAATCGACTCATCAACTACACCCACATGCCTTTAGACATGGGTCATCAGAATCTCTCAAAAAACATTTGTGTGTCTCAGTCTTTGTTTGCTCCCAGGTCCTGCTGTGAGGTCATTCCTCCCAGCATGTCCCCCAGCAGTAGTCCTTTTGCTGAGACATCGCTTCTAGCTGGCAACTATGGAACAGGACCCCAGGGAGTTTGTTGCATTGTACCCTCTGTGCTCACAAAACAAGAGTTCCCACAATCAATTTGTTGGTCTGCTACATTCCCTTTGAGTGCCACCCCGACTGGTCTCACATCTCCCTCTTTAATGGCCTCCCTCCATCCTCACTAACATCACAGTGGTTAATTAGTTCTCCAGGTTTGCACATTTAACTCCTCCACCTAAATGACCCACTGCTTGAGCAACTACGGAAATTCTGTCCATCTGAAGAGAAGGGATAAATCATAAAATGAAGATGTCATTGCACTGGATCATTGCTCATACTCCCTCATCGAGGTCCTGACAGCTCTTGGTAAATGGTTTGTATTTATATTGCACTTTTCTAGTCTTCTCTAGCAAGTCTTGTCTTGCCATTCACCCATTCACACACACTCAAACAGTGCATAAGGGCAGCACTTTTTTCAAACAAGCATGCATATTGGGAAGACTCTGACCTTCTGGCTTTGAGAACAACTGCTCTACCCCAGAGATATGTTGAAAGTATATCTTGGCTCAATATGCTCTCAACACTCTCCCTAATTGTGGCATAGGTGCCCCCTTAAAGTGCACACATGGTTTTCTGGTGCTGCAGACACACTTGGCTCTGAGCCTGGGCTAATCTCCGGACCACAGTTTGGTTTGGGTCGCCAGTCATCGATGTCTGTGGCTCCCTCTTATTACCAGGGCAAAGCGACATATCCTTTTGGGATCTGCCCCGAGAGGTTGAGCCGCAGAAATTAATGCCTCCCACCTTTTCCCATCTTTGAGGTAATTTATCCACATTCAGGTCACATCAATACATCAGGACAACCTCCTGAAATCCATCATCTGCCTGACTCTACTGGGTCATCTATTGAAGGTTTGGGTGTCACTTTTTTGCACATTCAATTTCTGTTTTCATAAATGTCCTTTAAATTTCAGCTTCTCCCTCTTTCCTGCACACACCCCGATCACACACGTCTCTACTCCCCTGTTTACCTGCCTGTTTCACTCATCTGCCAGATTGTCATTCAGCCAAGCTTTCCATCCCTGTTGATGTCTGTTTATTAGCCTATTTGCTTGATTCCTGTTTGCCAATGATTTTTAACTGTTATAGTTGACCCGTTTTGGGTCATTTTACAGCCATGAATAATTCTTTAAATTCTCAGTAAGGAGGAAAGCAGAGGGATAAATGAGCTAGCTGTGAGCGAGAGGAGATGAAAAACAATAAAAGATGAAAATGGAGACAGATAGTTACAAGAATGAAGTGAGGTGAAGAAGAAGAAAGGGTTTGGCTGTAAGAAGCTGCTGGATTTCTTGGACTTCCTTGGATTTCTTGGACTTCCTTGGATGTGCTCCTGGATGAGAGCTGGGAAGAGTTGATTTTTTAAATTGCCTTGCTTAGCTTTCTTGTCTTTGATAGACCAACAGAAACCAGAGAAAAATGAGAACATCTTCTTTCTTTTAACACTGCAGGCTTTCCAACACTCCTGCCTGTGTGGTATGCATTCATTGACAGTTAACCCTCAACCCAATGCAAACTGTTCCACCACTGTTTCTGGGCTGTTTTTCAGATATCAGTTATGTGGTTTTCTAAAAAGGGTTAAAGTTATAATGCATGCATACTTTTGAAAGTATGACAAACCTTCAGTTTTTTGCAGACATTCCTCATTTTAAGGGAAACAGCAAAAACATAATATTACACAACAGCTTGGCTGGGGAGCTGACAGGAACAGGAGCCATCAGTATCCGTAGTGATGGATGTTTCCTGAGAGCAGTGAGCATGTCCCACAATGTTCTTGTTTATTTATACCCACCCCCTAACAATACAGAGCTGAGATGGAAGCTTCATGTGAAGAGATGCTCTATGTTAAAGTGTTACAGAAAGGCTCAAACTGTAGCAATTTTCACTAAAGCAGGAAGCTAAATCTGTTTAACATCTGCTTACAATGTTTTCACAAAAATATTGGTCCACCACCAAAACCATTAGAGCCTATTAAACCTAGAGTCATGCTCATTCGTTCCTAAAGTGAGGGAGCTGATTAACTAATACAACTTCTCGCTTATCAACAGTGTTGTTTTATCATCAAGCTCAAGTCCTGACATTCAACTGTTCAACCATTAAATGAGTTTCAACATATGAACAAAGTTTCTTTACCAGTAGTACTGTTCCTTTTATTAACACAAATTAAATAGATTACAACCTTTTTCTCACATGATGGCCAAATGAGTGAAAACTGAATTGATTAAATCATTGTTAATGATGTTGATATTATCGTAAAAAGAGGTAGTGTTTGGAATGAAAACAGGTTACGGAACCCCTAACCCTTTTTTTTTCAAACCATGACATAATCCAAATATCCTTCTTTGAAAAGATTCACTGCACATTTCAGGTCAGAAAACATGGGGAAGACAAAAGGACACATTGGAACAAGCGAAGCGTGGTTGGAGAAAAACGGATTGACATTTGGATCCACTGCAAATTTGCTGCAGATATCAACTGCTATGTTGCTTGTGGGTACAGCTTCACTGAAAATCAGATGTACAGTCAGCTAAGTTGGCTAAACTTCAGTTAAGACAGGATTGTTGAATTTTTAGAGAGTTAAACATGCTGTTCATGCTAAAACTTTGTGGTCATACATATTTGCTGGTCAGACCATGATGATTGAGTCTCTACAAGCTAAATGTCTATTAGCAACAGATTACTGGTAGTGAAAATACACAAAATAGAATGTAGATGACTATACTTAACTCCAATGCTATGTAAAACTTGTTGTACACTGTATGAGTGTAGCAGAATTGAAGACAACAAGACCACTAAAGTCTACAAGTTATAAAATCAACACAGTACTGAGCCAACACTGTGAGATGAGGATTTACTACAGGGCTGCTCAACCGGTTTTCATTTCGATTGATTAAAAGCTGAATCGCAATGGATTTGCTTATGTTGCTTCATCTTCTGTGACTCCATTGTTTTATCCTTTTCAATCAATCAATCAAATTTTATTTGTATTGCCCATATTCACAAATCACAATTTGTCTCATAGGGCTTTAACAAGGTGTGACATCCTCTGCCCTTAACCCTCAACAAGAGTAAGGAAAAACTACAAAAAACCCTTTTAACAGGGTAAAAAGAAGGTAGAAACCTCAGAGAGAGCCACATGTGAGGATCCCTCTCCCAGGACGGACAGAAGTGCAATAGATGTCAAGTGTAATGGAGAACATCAGAAAGATAAGGGTATTGCAGCATTAATTAGAATAAACTGTTTGTAGCTTAATGGAAGGTCAATGAATTGATGGATTATTGTCAGTAATGAATGAGTATCTGAGGAGAAATATTGTATATCAAGCAGTCTTGTTGTAATCATAGTCTATGGTCAGCAGCCACCACGATCATGATCCACCATCAAGATCAGATGCCACTATAGTCCACAGTCATTGTCCACTGCCGCCATCAGGATCCACCATCAGCTGCCACCTCGATCGTGGTCCACCACCATTATCAGATGCCAGCACGATGCAGGATCCGCCATTACGATCACGTGTATTTTCCATGACTAAATATTTTGCTTATATTTTTAACAGCAGAGTAGACACCCTTTCTGCAAAGCTGCATTTGTACTCATACAACCTGCTCTTTTGTAGCTTGTCAGTTTACAAATTTCTTTTCCAAATCTGAAGAAATGATCTCCTGAGCTATCGTGGTCAGTAAGGGACAGGTGTACTGTATGGATATACAAACATAGAGAAAACAACCTGAAAACATGCCTCACACTGTAGCCAGTTCGGAGGCATAAAGATCGTTGACAAAATGAACAACTTCAAATTGGTTGTTCATAAACAAGTATTGCTTCCAGTAGGTCCAAAGACATGCTCGAAACATACAGCTGATTCAGCCAAGGGTCCTCTGATAGGATCATTGTTTTTATGTAAGTCCAGTTCATGTGACTGAGGTCTATGTTCCAAAGTCTTATTACTGCTTTTGTTAACTTTGTTTAGTTTGGTTAATATTGCACATCCATAATGTACTGTAGGAGAACGTTTTCATAAGAATGTGAAAATGCAAAACCAGAGCAGGCAAAGCAGAGATATTCTGATTGTTTATCCCAAGTATGCCTCAAGTTTTCAAAACACTGGGTCCTATAATAAACCCATATTTCATTATCAAGTTTCAGTACATCAAATATTTACTTAATTACAGTACTCCAGCGAATGAACTTAGTTTCTTTCCACCACTGGCTTTGAATGCCTGTAGAGTGGATGGTGGGTAGCCATGACCACCTCAGTATGTGTGGTACATATATTGTAGGATATCCAGGAAGAAATTTCACTGACCTTTGAGTAATTTGTTTTAAGTCAAATATGTCTTTCTATTCATAACATTCTCATTCATGATTTTAGTTGGCCTAATCAAATGTCAGTTTGAGCAGTTTTTTATATTGATAACTGCTACACATTCAAATATCCCCCATTCAAATATTGTTTTCATTGTAGCATTCCTGTGTTTTTTCAAGTCGACCTGCATGTACAGTTACTTAAAGTTTAGACCTCGCAGAGGAAGATTAACTTTTTGTTGACATTATGCAGTTGCATGTGAGTTGGGAAACAGTGGCATCCAGGCGGGATGTTTGGAGTGATGCCTGAGCTTTGATTGGCATCAATGTTGTAAACATCACAAAAGGAGCCACTCAGCATTCGCCTCAACAAAGAAAGCTCATTTTGGCCATTTCCCTATTACCCTATCAGAAAGTCTATGATGTTGATTTGGACATTATCCATCTGCATCTGTTGACTTGGGTGACGTCAAAACCCTTTTATCAGATAGAATTCTCACACTCTCCATGGCCAAGTTGACAATTTGCAATGGAATGCTTCCCCTCTCAGCTTTGGAAGAAATGTCTTCCTTCCTTCTTTACTTTATACTTCCTTTCTCATTAGTGCCGTACTTGCCTTATACTTGTTTTACTTTCCTTCAGCATACCAGGCTGTTTTTTTTATATTTTTCAAATCAATCATACATCTTCACTTAATTTTAACATAATTTAAAAAGTAGTTTAAAAAAAAATTATGATTAAAACACAATCAATTTCAATTAAATGTTTCTTATACAGTAAATGAGCACAACCATTTGAATTCAGCAGTTTTTATTCCGTATCAACAATAAAAAAAATGTATGTCTGATCAAATGAAATACAAAGTGCTATGCTATGCATCACAGAACTAGTTTCAAAGTCCTCTAAGTGATAAAGAGATTACACACAATTACTACAGTGACATTCAGCTTTGCAAAACTGGCAACCTCACTGCTACAGTGAGTAGGAAGTTGTGCACATCCACTGCACCCTATTTTTTCACTAAAAAATTGTCTAAGCTCCAGCTCACAACCTTTGCATTAGACACAGAGGTGAGGTTGATATCCATCTATTCCATTCACTCTTATTACAAAAGCAAAAGGATGTATTTCCCAAACTTGTAAACTATTATTTCAAATGCAACTACCAATAGCTGTGATCAAAGTAAATTCTTAAATCACCGATTGAGAACAGTGTGCATTATTTAATATGATGTTGTATGTAAAACAGGAATAGTGGGATCAGGGTAGTGGATGGACAGTGAAACACACTGGATACCTCATTCAAAACACAATGTTGTATTTAAGATCTAAATCTCAAAGCAACACAGTTTATTCTGTCACGTTCACGTATGTCCAGGCAGTAGGACACTAGGGGCCTTTCTTTTAAAACCAAAGGTGCCACATAAATACTGCCATTAAACACAAGAACCCACACAACACCACAGTGAGGTATCATAGCAACACAGACAAACTGCATATTTAAAGAACATCTAACTGGATTTTATCTCTCTCTTTCTCTCTTTGTGTGTGTGTGTGTGCATCTGAATTAATGTGGATTGGAGTCGCATGACCTCGATCACAGTTTTGACTTCAGATCACAAAATTAAAAAAGATGTTTCAAAATGTTTTTCAGACAATTATAGTAGGACTAAGGCACTGATAATGACATTATCAAGTCGTTGTTTCTATTGATGAAATAAATGTTCCAAAAAATAAAGGTCTTGGCACGGCTAAAATTAATGTTATAGTGCTATAATGTCAAAATCTATCCAGTCCCCATGCCCACTGCCTGGGATGAGTAATGTTAGGTATTTATGTTATGTATTTGTTAAACTTAATAAATGTATAATTATAATATGGTGTCCGTCTGCATCGTGCAAATAAATATGTGGGATATTAGGACTTCACAAATAAAAAATATTTAACACATATAAAATTGCTTTGCAAATCTTTATTTATTTTAACATATGGATGGGGCATACACAAAGTGAATCAAAAAGCTCTTTGTTTCCATAGCACACCAGGGTTGTCTGATTGAGCCTACTATGAACGCGAGATCAGTTCAGAGACGGAACAAGGTGAGATGGAGTGCTGATGCCTTTTGCCGCTCAGTTAAATAACTGGAGCCTTTGGCTAAATGGTAATGATTTTCTAGTCTAATGTCCACTCAAATTGGTCTACACTAAAGGTCACATTCATCCAGTCTTACACACATACATACAGGACCACTATACGCAGCACTTTTCTGTCACACATCTTACACACACTGACGGCACAGCCATCGGGGGTGTTTTGGGGTTCAGTAGGGGTTTAAGCTTTTACCATATCCAGGGCCATTTTTATAGCATTCATTGAGGGCCATACCAATACCAACATATTTTTGAACACAAGTCACATCACACTAGACTGACTGGAACTGTTTGACTTTGGTAATGCATTGGGTGTCAGATGGTAGTGATGATGATGCTACACGCAACTGGTTTTCAAGGTTTGTGTCATTCAATATTAAATGACAAAAAGCCCACATTAACAAGCACAGTAAACTCGATTTGTCCTTTAATTCTCACTGAAAACTAATTTCTAGGACCGCCTTCTTTCACTCAGTAACATCTAAAAAATCTGACACGTCCTTTCTCAAAAAGATGCAGAAAAACTAGTCCACGACTTTGTTACATCCAGACTTGATTATTGTAATTCCTTATTATCAGGTTCCAGCAGTAAGTCGTTAAAGACTCTGCAGCTTGTCCAAAGTGCTGCAGCACTTTGGACAAGCTGCTCCTTGTAAAATATACTCCTGTATTAGCTTCACTACAATGGCTTCCGGTTAAATCTAGAATAGAATTTAAAATTCTCCTCCTCACCTTCAAGGCCCTTAATAATATGGCACCATCATACCTCAAAGAGCTGATAGTACCATATCAACCCACTAGAGCACTGCGCTCCCAGAATTCAGGCTTACTTGTCATCCCTAAAGTCTCTGAAAGTAGAGTAGGAGCCAGAGCTTTCAGCTATCAAGCTCCTCTCCTGTGGAATCATCTCCCACTTTCAGTTCGGGAGGCAGACACCATCTGTACGTTTAAGAGTAGCTTAAAACCTTCCTTTATGATAAAGCTTATAGTTAGAGCCGGTCCAGGCTTGTCTTAGACCTGCTCTTAGTTATGCTGCTATAGGTCTAGAAGGTCGGGGGACACATGACACACGGAGCTTCTCTTCACAGCTTCTCCTTCCTCTTCTCCCTCTTTATCACATCAAAGAAATTAATATCTCATCAATACATGTTACTGACTTCACTTCTTCCCCCGGAGTCCCTTTGCCTTATCGCCTGCAGATCCAGGGCCGCGGCTGCGGCCACATCGTGGATTATGTTGGTGGATCGCGAATCAGAGATCGTGATCGTAATGGTGGATCCTGTATCGTGTTGGCATCTGATAGTGGTGGTGGACCAGCTAGTGAGATAGTGAGGTGACAGCTGACTGCCGAATATGATTACTACAAGACTGCTTGATATACAATATTTCTCCTCAGATACTCATTCATTACTGACAATAATCCATCAATTCATTGACCTTCCATTATGCTACAAAGTGTTTATTCTAATCAATGCTACAAATACCCTTATCTTGGTGATGTTCTCCTTTACACGTGGCATCTATTGCACTTCTGTCCGTCCTGGGAGAGGGATCCTCACATGTGGCTCTCTGAGGTTTCTACCTTCTTTTTACCCTGTTAAAAGGGTTTTTAGTAGTTTTTCCTTACTCTTGTTGAGGGTTAAGGGCAGAGGATGTCACACCTTGTTAAAGCCCTATGAGACAAATTGTGATTTGTGAATATGGGCTATACAAATACATTTTATTGATTGATTGATTGATTGAGTGACATATTTTTTCTACTTAGTGATTTACTGAGTAGGTGATCATCCAAATCAACCAAATCTTACTTGTGACATACCACAAAAGTTACTGGAATAAAAAAAGCTTGTTACCATGCAAAAAGAGTTTAAATTAAATCTTTCAATGAGTAAACGAGTGTTCCATTCTGGTTTCACTGACAGAGGGATACAGTACATCAGATTACTTAAGTGACTCAAAAACAAGGTCAAACAGCAGGCATAGGGACTAACAAATCTACAAGTCTTCCCAATCTGCATGCCGAAGTGTCCTTGGGCAAGATACTGAATCCCGAATTGCCCCTCATAGAAATAAGTGCTGCCCATAGATGCACTGTATGAATGTGTGTGTGAATGGGTGAATGGCAATAACCTGTACTGTTAAGCAATTTGAGTGGTCATCAAGACAAGAAAAGTGCTATATAAATACAGACCATTTACCATTACCATTTATTGACCAGGCAGACTGCCAACTCATTTGAATTTCACTGAATAACCGCAAGATGACATCAAATAACATACAAAAAGAAAGGCAAATAGCAATAAGTGCACAGCCTAGCTGGTTCTTAAAAGGCTCCTTTGGGGCAAGGCTGACGTTGTGCAAAGCTACAAAATCATCAGTTAGAAGCAAAGAAGAGCCAGGCTGTTCCAAAGGCCAAGGGCTGGAGTAAGGTCATTTGCTCTGATCATTAACATTTGGGACATAAAGTCCCCCAACAGCTATGTGAAAGAGCGGGATTGGAAATCAGGGTTGTTTCACCGAATAATTATTTCTGAATGCTTCCCAAGTTAAACCATTAGTGCTGTTTGTTTAATAATGAATATGAACTCATTTTCTTTGCATTATTATTTATTTTGACACGTTTTCTTTGCCTGCAAATATATCTTCTAAATGACAATATATCTAACTGGAATTTGGAAGAAATTTAATCAATATACAATGAAACAAAAAAGTTCTTGTTATTTAAACACATAATAGTAAGATGTGCATCTATCCTTTCTACAGTTAGCATACATATCTGGTTTAAACCATGCCAACTGTGCCATCATATTAACAACATCATTTACTTCTATAACGCCTTTTTTACCTTTTTATCTTGTTCTTCTGGTGTTTCCCTCATAGAATGTACTGCAACAAACCTCAGGATCCCTGCTGCTTGTGTTAGTAGGCACAATATAGCACACATTTCAATTTATTTATTGGTTGGTTGAACAATTTGTTTAACACATCTGACACTAGACGGTCCAGGATTTCACCGCACAATAAGATTTGCTGTGTGCTTTTTGTACTCTAGATATCTGTCTTCTCATTACTACATCAAAGTCAGTTGAAGTGAAATGTTTACTGTGTTAATCTTGGAGAGCATCAAGGATAAATTGCTCCCTCATGTTTTCCAAATCTGCACATCAACACGACAGCACTGGCTGCTCATTTCCCCTGCACTTAACATCTCATGGGAGGACTGAGGAAAGGGAAACAAGCAGTGCTCTGAAACCTTATCAGTGATTGCCTGACTAAAGCAGGCAGCAAATAAGCAGTGTGACACTGAAAACACTGCTGAGAGCAAAGACAGTCAATCAGGGGACACACACTCTCTCAGGCTTTCTTTTGTCAATTATGCATGCTGTTTTTATTTTAATAATAAAAGTATAATAATAAAGAAATGACCCTGTTAACATCAGTGCCCTGTGTACTCTGATACCTTGTATGAGGCAGAATGGCGCTCCAAAAAGCACAGTTCCACCAAGGACAAATAATCCTACATCTCTTTTGAGCTCCCATGAAAGAAATTTAAAAGGAAAAATTAAGTAGTAATCTGTAAAAACTTGAACAAAGTGAAACCATAATTTCTTATTCACCTCAAGATCCAGACATTTGTTTCTTAAAAGATACACAAAATGCGAATGCAAAATTTTTGTTTGCATTATTAAGGACAGAAATAAAGAGTCCTTGTGTTTGCTGTCAAATGGCAGAAAACCAAGTTTCTGGTTCTGCGTGGCCCAGGACCCATCACCCCACTCAGTTTAGTGCAAAT
This sequence comes from Hippoglossus stenolepis, assembly GCF_022539355.2. Taxonomy (NCBI): domain Eukaryota; kingdom Metazoa; phylum Chordata; class Actinopteri; order Pleuronectiformes; family Pleuronectidae; genus Hippoglossus; species Hippoglossus stenolepis. Next base: position 1,136,748 of record NC_061491.1, read on the forward strand.
TGGTTCAGTACCTTTGCTTTATCCTCCTCACCAATAAGCAAACAAACAACAAAAAATATATAACCACCTTAATGTTATACTTCAAAATGTTTACCCTAATCAATGCTGCTAAAACCTTTATCTTGATGTTCTCCTTTACACTTGACATCCATTGCACTTCTGTCCGTCCTGGGAGAGGGATCCTCACATGTGGCTCTCTCTGAGGTTTCTACCTTCTTTTTACCCTGTTAAAAGGGTTTTTTAGTAGTTTTTCCTTACTCTTGTTGAGGGTTAAGGGCAGAGGATGTCACACCTTGTTAAAGCCCTATGAGACAAATTGTGATTTGTGAATATGGGCTATACAAATAAAATTTGATTGATTGATTGATTGATTAATGGTGGTGAATATATGAAAGAGGGAAATCCCATTTCACCCCTTCCCCTTTGTTTTGCGCATTCACGTGTAGGGGTAGACTGTACCAATACCTGTTGGGATGAAGGGGTAGGGCTAAGGCGTAGGGCTGTATAACCTTCGAAACGAAGATTTTTCAGACCCACACTTCAAACCAAGGGGTACCCAGAATGCCTTGCCAATCACCGGTAAGCTGGGAGAGAGACCCACAAATGTATTATTTTCTCCATTAATAAGGATTTAAAAATTAGGATAGTGATTGTAATATCTTAGTTTAATATTGTTTCAATGTAGTATGGTCATTATCTCACAACAACCTTAAAAATAAGATCACAAGCGCTAGTGTTAGCATGCTAGCGATCTTTTTTTTTGCATGATAATCCCATATTTTCACATAATTTCTTATCAACCACTACCCCTTGTGACACTGTTTCAAGGGACAAAATAACCCTTGAAAACAAGGGGTAGGGGTAAGGCCAAGGGGTGAAATGGGATTGGGCCTTAGACTCCTTCCATACATGTCAAACGGTCAGATCACTTCATGTTGAGCTTCACTGAGCAAGTCAGTTTTCACACTGTACCAAGGTGGGACTGTGTTGGAGAGATTATCAAAACATCCTCAGATGTTGGAAAGATTTTTTTTATTTTTCTTGTCTTGCAGCCAATAGAATGAATCATTTTATGGTGTGAGAAGGTTTGCATGGCACGGTTGCAATATACTGCTATTGATGACCACACCACACAGAGACCCTTCTTCACATTTTGAAAAATGTTTGATGGAAGTTTGGTTTAATGCAAAATACCAGTAAACTAAGTGTAAGCCTGACTGGTGTGGAATGTTGTTGCTTCCCATTTTTTCTTCAGAAAGAATTTGTGATTAGCATGAATTATTACCATTCATTACTGTGCATGCATTCTACATGCTATTTGTAATCCACATATGTGTATCCATCAAGATCATCTAACAGTGAACTAACTTTCTTGTTAACCAAACAACACCATAGGAACATATGATCTGTTATGGGCTGATTGTTGTGGGAGCATGTTCTAATTCATGTTTGTGATTTGAAAAACCTGATATGTGGTGTATGGTTGGTATTATTATAGTGGCCAACCAACCAATCAATCAATCAATCAATCAAGGAAAAACTATATTTACAACATTCATGAGAAAAGACAGTGGTATATCAATGTTTAGTGTTTTTAAGTATTTATACAAGCAGTATTTATACAAGGAGCAGTAAGGACAATTGTAATCATATATGTATAGCCAATAATGGCATATGTGAGTATAGGCATATTGTATTTCTAAGTTGTAATCATGATCCATGATCACAATCATGATGTGGCCGCAGCCAAGATCCCTGATCTGCTATGATAAAGCACAAGGACTGCGGGAAGACGTCAAATCTTATATTGTTTTGTATTGATGAGATATTATGCGATGGAGAGGGAGACGAAGAAAGAGAAGCTCCATGTGTCATGTGTCCCCTGACATTCTAGACCTATAGCAGCATTAAGAAATGGCAGAAAATCCCCAAATCCTGTTGAGCAAAGGTTGTGTTGTAGCCAAGAAGAATTGAGGCTGCAATTACTCTCAAAGGTGCTTCACAGAACTGAGGAAATTACTCAACATTTTCTTCAACCTCTTTTCTCACAATTACAGGCTAAGTGGTTTATTTGCTAACTCAAAAACAAGACTAGAGATAATAATGAACATAAATATAAACCCAAACACTACACTGAAGTATATTATCGAGCATCCTGCTGGCTGTCTGTAGCAGTTACTGGAAGACTGTGAGCTGTGACAGTCTGCAAGTATATAATAATACGTGACTCCTCTTTTTGAATGGAGCCGGGAAGGCTGTGCCAATGTGATACATATGTATCAGAGAGATGTTGACAAGGAATGTATAAAGTAAAATTCATCCACCCCCACTCTCTCTCTCTCTCTCTCTCACACACACACACACACACACACACACACACACACACACACACACACACACACACACACACACACAATCTCTTAACTCTGACACTGCAAACAATAAATTCTGTCGGAGATTTTTAACATATTGGAGAAGCTGTTGTAACACATGGCACTCATGGGGATAATCAGTCTAAATGTAAAAATAGCCTACTCATAACCAGTTTGAGAGTGCTCATGTGGCCATTGTTGTGAGAATTGCCCACAGCTGCCTCCGCACCAACGGTTACCAAGGAAACACTGTATTATGCTTACTAGCCTAGCAGTTTCCTCTTAACTTGTTACTTTGACAACAGGAATGTCAATTAGCCCTGCTCGAAAAGAAAAAGTTTGACCATCTTTTGTTTGCCCACATCATTTCTTGTAAGGGTGATTGGAGCTGCAATAACTAAATGCAGTTTACTGTGCTATAAATCAACATGGCTTCTCATTAACTAAGTTCAACTGGCCCCTTAAGGCATGCATTCCAACCTGATGCTAAAACATGTCAACATGTCTTCCTATGCTAATGTGTTTTCTGTATGAATGTACTGTGTATTATGTTGTTATCTGCAGTCTGATATTCAGTGGTGTTCCTATTTTAAAACTTGACTTGTTTTATGATTGAAACTGCAGTAGCTATATACTGCTTTCTCTTGTTCCCCACTCTGTCCTCTCCATTTTGTTGTTTCCTTTGTGTAATGAAAAGGGAACTTTCAGCCACATGTGACTTTCTTAAGGACTGTTTTAATGCTTGGAAGTTGAAAGGTTAGCTCTCCTGCCTGTTTGTTAAAGAAAAGAATGGATATACAAAAGAAACCACTGTTACAATAGGCCATTAACACATTTACATGTATCTAAAAATGTGCAGAACCCAAAGTGTAGCCTGAGGTTCATCAAACATACCTTTAAAACCACAGGGGGAAGATTTATGAAACACAGATGAGAGCTCAGCTGTCTCAGTTCATTGTAATATACAAATACTCACCTAAACCTATAGGCATTAAACCACTTCAGTACTTGACATGCCTTTCTCTTTAATAAGACAGCATTCCTTTGTCAAATTGCCTTTCATGGCTTGTCATTCACTATTGGTTGCAGCACCACTGAGACACAGCATGCTGAGCCCACAGGTGGGCGATGGATAAATCATACGCGCATGCTTCACTGTTTGAAAAAATCTGTCAGATAGCCAGCAGATTCTGATTCTCCTACATCCAGCCTTGGAAGTAATGTGTGCAGGAGGTTACCTTCATCTAGGCCAGTGGAGTTAAAATTCAGTAAGAGAACCAAATCAAATATTCCCCCTCTCTTTTTACTACAACCTTTCTAAGGCCTGTGTCGTAATGCAGATTTTGTCTTTGAGATCATTACATTTGGCTGAATCATGTAGGAAGAATGTCTGTGGCTTGCAAATATATTTCCAAGCTTCATATGGCTTTCACATTATGATAGTGTCAACATAGTTTCAGCCATATAATGCTTGGTTTGCCTGTTATCCATATGTATATGTCTTCACGGCGTTATTCAGATCCGTAGTACTAGTTATAGTTATACAGTAGAAAGTGAGGTAAACAGCTCTGATGTGGAAAATAATATTATAAAGAAGGATGACTGTTCGCTGGTGTCTCAGAGGCTGCTTTTTAAAATCTATTTCAAAGTTAAAGCCTTTAATAATGACCTGAGTGAATCCACTGTAGATCATTACTCATCAGTTTCATCATTAATCTGCTTCCAAACATTGAACAACTAGAAGTATCTTTCATTTTCAGTTGGCTCACATGCTCCATGTACTGGAAGTTCAGACTGATCTGACATACGTAGAATCTCCGAACCAAATTTAATCAAATGATCCCTTTCACAGTGTTTGGTTTTATTAATTTTGTCTTACAATGCCTACCCTGGTTCCCTCTGTTGTCTTTATATCTTTGTGACAGCATTCAATTTAGATGTTATGATAAAGTGTTGCAGCTCACAAATGTTCGTGCCTTTTCAGATACATGACCAATATGGGAATTGTAAAAACATTTACATGATGAGGTGTATGTGTGGAAGGGGCTTATGGGCTTATGATTTTCATTAAACTAAAAGTAACTGATAGCCAACAGTTGAACAGCATTATTTTTATTGGGTGAATTGTTTCTGCTGGTCGCTGAATGGTGACAGTGCATGCGTATTTCCTGTCTACCTCCTCAGTACTGTCCAAAAAAGGCCAAAAAGTAAAACTAACATGACTTGTTTCTCTAGTGTCGTAGTGTGCACACAAAGATGAGATTAATGTGGATTTTCTGATGGGACTTTTACACGGCAGGTGAGTTACCACAGGGATGTTGGGAATGTAGGAATAAGGAATGTGAGCCCTGTTTTTCTTCTATCCCCCATGTCTTCCCTAAGAGAAAGCAACAACTAGCAGGAGCATTTAGGCTTGTTTGTTTTGTCTTGTAAATGTTTAGGAATTGGCTGTTCTGTTTGAGAAAAACACAATTCCAAGTCTCTCTTGTGTTTTAGTCCACAGGACTTCTGATATGTCCAGTACAACCCCGAGGAAATCCAAACATGATGCCCCCTGGAGATTCAGCAGAGGAATGTGGAATGTGTACATATTTAGTTAAAGTGTGTAATAAGAGCACATGCTGGTCCCCTAAAGTCAGCATTCTACAACATACGATATTAAATATACAATTCAAAGAATCAAGTACGGATTAGATTGTTTACAGTGTGTAAATATGCTGTGACATTATAGTTTATTACATTGGCAATAAACTGGTACAGTACTTAAAGTCACAGAAACCATGGCAACTACAATTTATTGGTCACAGAGTGTAAATAATGATGACACAAAATCTTATATCCCCTGTGGTTTTAATATAGGTACATGTGAAATCACATTTTATGTTATCACGTTTTATGTTATCTATTTTTATTTTTCTTAATCAAATCAGTGTGGTAATTATTATAATGTAATTTAAAGGATAATCACAATACTAAAACAATGCAGTGGATGCACATACATACCACCTTAGCAAATGCGTCAAATGGTACAATTTAAATCATTTCAGGTTTGCTTAGCGTAGAAAGAGATGTTCCCCTGCTAACCTTTCAAAGGTTAAATGTTAGTCCAATGTTCATTTATGAGTCTGATCAGAGACAAAATGAGATAGTATTAACTTCCAAGTGTGTCACTGAATGAAATGAATAATAACCTTCACCAGGTAAACAGCCACTACTTATTGTACCAGTACATGTATTACGTGCAGCCTGTTAATATGTTTAGTTCTAAAATCTGTAAATAAATTAACTTGGTATTAATAAAACTTTCATATGTATTTCATGTGTTAAGGAGGAAAGATGTTTTAGGGTGAACTTTTTCCAGGCGTGACTCTTGTCTTGAACCAAAAGGTAAAATCCTTTTAGAATTCTAAATACCTCTTGCTAGGACTGATTCAAGCAAGAGTACATGTTGGTGAAACCTATCAATGAAAGAAGCTGGCAATAGTTACATTACAGGGGTTAAAAATAATACAGAAGTAGGCAGAAGTATCAAAAGCAAACAAAATCCTACTTAAATGAAGAGCTGTTTGTAAATAAACTCATGTCTGGGACAGCCAGAGCCATTTCCTGTATTTATACAAGAAAGGTTTTACATCTCAAACTGTGTTCAACAATGTGTCCCTCTGGAAAGAGCTTCCTTTATAAACATCTGGACATGATGCACAATAATCTATCCATGTGTGCATAGATGCCTGCCTCATGTCTAACAGTGTTCTGAGGGGAACTAACACAAGAATTCATCTCAGGAGTGAAAAAGTGTTTTGCTCCAAGTGAAAAATTAGATACATTAATGAGACAGCTGCAAACTCAGTCACCTCAACACTCAGAGAACAGCCACTATGACGACTGTATTGTTCAAATATGCTTTATACGTGTTCATTGGGATATGAAATTAAAGGTCCAGTGTGTAAGATTTAGGTGAAAGTAGGTGAATTCTTTACCCTAGAACGGGCCCTTTATATTTAAATACTTTATATTTACATCTGGAGTGGGTCCTCTCTACGGGGGCCACCATTTTTTTTACAGTAGTTCAAACTGGACAAACTACACACCTTCTGAGTTTTTATAACAACGGAAGCTACCACAGGTTCTCTCTCATGTTTGGAAGGGGAGGGTGAGGTGAGGGGCATTCAGCTGCAACATGAAACTTCACCATTAGATGTCACTAAATTCTACACACTGAACCTTTAAGAGGTTAAAGCACAAGTGATTTGATACAAATTATAAATATAAATATTTGTATACATTTTTGGCATCTTGACACAATATGAAACTGGTCTCTAAAGATGAAAAATAAAAGGGGTGTGCTGCAGAGAGGTATCTATACAGTCATTTGCAGTTTAGAGCTACATTAGCAAGTGCTAACACAGAGACGCAGAGTGAAAATGAATATCTGCTTTACTCTTTTGTCATTTGTACGGCTGAGAAAGCTCCACTGGCACAAAGGATATCTGGCTTCAGTGCTCAGTCTCAGTTTGGTCAAGATAAACAACAAAACTAGGTTTAGATCATGGTTTGCGTTAAAATAGATGCAACATTAATTATATGTGCAAAGGCTTTCTGGCAGGATGCTTTGAAGGCTAACGTCTACCGTGTGCAGTTTTGTGATAACAGACCTAAGATGAAGAACAGGTGGTAACTACAAGAATGCATACCTCCAACAAGGATTAACAGACCCCTTAAATTCAATCAAGCTACCCCAAATTGCACACACTCACAGAGATCAGTCCTCAAAGCATGCCTCCTCAAGATATCTGCATTTTTACTGAGAAACTCACCAATATAAAAATTCCTGGATCTGCACTCTTGTGAGTGTTTTCCTCATTGGCCCATATCCCACCAAGGTTCAATGAAATCTGTTCAGTAGTTTATGTGTAATCCTGATGAAAGATAGACATACAGAAATGAAAAAATAACCATGGCAGAGTTGATGAGGGGAGGATAAGGGTAGGTAATATATAAAGGGATTGCTGATTGGTATAGTTTCAATAAAATTACTACGTTGAATTGAACCGAGTACTAGACGTACTAGTAAATAACAGTGAATAAGACATCAGTGAGAGAGATATCTGCATGGCTGATCTGTGCCACTCACAGATACTGTAGTCTTTGGAGGGCTGTAGCCTCATGCACTTCTTCTACTCCTGATGAGCTGACCTCTTGAGTGCTCTTTAGTCATTTGTGCCAAAAGAGAAAGACGTGAACAGTGCAGGCATGCATGAGTAAACAGTGGCACAGAGATGGAACCATCTGAAGAGCACGTTTTTCACCCTGGCTTTGTTAGGTGTCACTCCTGGTTGGAAACATGTGTCCACACAGCAGCAAGTGCCTGGGAAATGTCAACAAATACTCCCCCCTGTCCTAACTTGACAGGCCACCAGTAAACTGTAAATTTTGTTCAAACAGTTACCATCACACTTTTCTTCTCAGCAGGCGTCAAGATGCTGTGAACTTTACACAGAGTCGGGACACCCTAATGTTTCAGGGAAATGGTCTTGTTACGGCAATCCTACAATTGTCCATCTGCGAGAACGGCTGATTTGGAGTGGAATACATGAGTATGTGCTCAGAGCAAATACACAGAGGCAATGTGAGAGGAGCTGATGTACAATATAGTAGTGGTACAACAGGCTAATAAGACGTAAGCTTGACTTACTGCTGGAATGTCTCACTGTTATGATAAACTGCTAGAGAAAAGGTTATATCAGTATTTGTTGAAGCATTTTTATACCTCCTCTCCTCTCTGTGCTGAACCCACCAAATGTAAGAAACTGATGAAGTGGGTCCTAATTATTCTCTAAACTATTTAATAGTAAGTAAATGTAAATGTCAAAAACTATACATTTGAGTTGTATTGTGTTAATGAATTGTGCACAGTAGACAGAGGAGTAACTGACTTCCAACCTCAATTAGATTGATGTAAAATGTAAAAGTACTTACATTCACTGTCTAAGAACACTGTCAACATACAAGCAGAAAGTGCAGCACACATCTAAACCTGATGAAACGGACTAATGCTCACAGAGCAGATACAGAGGAACTCGGGAGAGAACATGTTCCAGTCTGACATTGATCGATACTCTGCTTCAGCTTGAAATCAAGCCTGACAGGGACCGCACCAGTCAAGAGGAGTAGGTAGGGTAAGTATCCATGGCAACAGTGGTAAGATATTTTTATGAATTATTATAATTTTGTCTGCAAGTTCTAATGCTGCACTCTTTAGCTGCTTTCAGACAGTGGGTGGGAGCCTCCAGACTTTCTCCATTTTCTCCAGCCAGCCCCCTAGTAAAAACTCCAGAGAATGTCTGAGTGAGCCAATGAGAGAACAAAGAAGGAGATCGTCCGCAGGATTCCCTGCGAGTGAGTGGGTGTGTTGATGACATTTCTAATGGGCAACAGATGCAAAACTGAAAAAACAAAAAGGAAATAAATAATCTCAGTGTCATAGAAAGAATGCTGCCCATAGATGCACTGTATGAATGTGTGTGAAGTGCAAAAACTGTACTGTAAGGCACGTTGAGTGGTCAAGACTAGAAAAGCGTTATATAAATACAGACCATTTACATGCCATACACATAGGAGACACCGACAGAGACATCAAGAGTGTTTGGTGATAAGGGCTGACACTGGTCTCTATGTGCTGTAAACAAAAATATGTGATCATCTCCATAGTGGAATGAATACTGTACATTTCGTCCTGCCTCTGCCTGCTGCACCGCCCCTCACCTGAACGCTCCAGAGACTGCGTTGTTCATGTGTGAAGAGGAAACTGCAAACATCCTCAAAGAAGAATCTTCTCTGCTAAATGGGACATATTTGGTTTAACACATACAACTTTGCACCTTATAATTATGGACTATGTGTACATGCATTTAATGACAATTTTTAGGAGTACCTTTTGAGGCACCTTTTTGTTGTCAACAGTAAATGATTTGATCTATGCATCTTCTCACAAACATGGTCTGTGATATTATAATAATATACTATCATGTTGTGAATTCATCCACAAGCCTCATATTAATTTTCACTGATCATAATCTTGAGTGACAGAGGTATGCAGTAAACAGTAACCTGGTTATATGATCCCTTCAAACACTATCAGCCAGATTGTTTCATAGCATCTTTTATTTTCAAACCTGAACCATGAAACTAATTATGCACGTACAGTATGACAAGCAGGGCCTGGCTTTCAGAACTTTAAGTATATTACACACAATATTACAAAGATCAAAAGAAGCCAAGTCTTATGATTTATTAAAACTGTGAACATGAACTTACATTTTAACAATATAAGGTGAGTGCCTTGTTTGTATTAATTTATATAAAAACTGTGCTGTATTGACGAACCCAAGTCAGCAACTTTAATGATAAACCACCTTCTCATCCACCAATAACTTCACTACAACAGCTCAAAAACAAGTGTCACACAGAAACAGGAGTATGCCGACAACACTGGATCTACACAACTACTAATTAAACAAGTCCATTAGAAAACATCCTCAGGCTCATTACAAAACACATCAGATAACACTGACAGGAATGCTTATATTCTCTTAATGGCATCATCAATATCTGAAATCTGGTCCTTCAGCTGGTTCCATTGTTCAGGATTCAGGGAGATGCCTATAAGAAATTCAAAACAGAGCTTCAAACTGCGTCTTACACAACAACTGCAAACCACTAAAACATCAAACATCCATCTTTCCATGTCCTGTTTTTTTACATGATATCCACCATATGTATGTCACTGACACTTATTAAAACATATCTGAAGCATATGCAGGGATTACTCAGGTCATTACCTTTCTTCCCCGGCTTCATTTCTCCATCTTGGTTCATCCAGTACTCTCTGACATCAATCAGGACTTTACCTTTGAAGTCCCTCACGCTGACATATCTCATCTTTCCAATCTGCAATAAGCAAACTCCTGTCAACTTTTGCTCGTCCTGAGGTTTCCTCCCTTTTTCCCCCCTCATTAAGTTTTTTGTGTGGGGCACATTGGCCTACATAAATAATACTGATACGCCTTCTCCACACAACATTTTTTGGAATAAATACATGTTATAGCCTTCTATCCTATCTAAGCCTAGAACAATAATATCTCATGTGTATGCCACTCACACAAAAACGAGCTACAATCTTGAAGTTATTAACTTAAAATGTTCTTTCCATCCAGAGAGCATAACATTGTGCTGTGTGTATATGAAGAGACTGTACAATAGGGAATTACATCAACTTTATTTGATCTTATAGTAGATTTAACTTTGAATTTAAAAATGTACATACATATTACTGTTAAATTTGCACAATCGCTAGTATGACCTAAAATTAAATGCAATTTCTAAAAAGTTGAAACTACAAGTGATGCCCACCTGGAACATGTTGTCGTCACCATTACTGGCCTTGGATGATCCCCCAGGCTTGGAGCTCTCTCCGCTCTTTGGTTTCATGGCTGGTTTCTCCTGTACACTTGGCTTCTTTCTCTTTGCCTCAAAAGAACAGACAAACGTATATCAAATTCTTGCCCCTCATTGTTTCCACACCAAAGAGGCTAAGTAAACAAGATTTAACTCAGGTTTAACTAGTATACACAGAGAGCATCAGTCAAGAATAGTTAAGCACAGCCAGTATCTACAGACTGTGAGAAAATGATATGAGAAAGAAGAAATTCCTGCCTCGACTCCCTTCTCACACATGACTACTATCCTTGAGTGTTAGAAGTCCACAGGCTTATTCCTACGACTACCTTTTCATCAAAGAACCAGGTATTTTCTAGAACAGCTGCTCTTCTTCTGTTGTGGTGCTTTAAGAGGCTTTGTGCCATTTTGCTTTGAAATGCAGCTGAGTGCAAGTCACCTAACATCTCAAAATAACATCTGCCCTCAGTGGTTCATTTTTGATGCCAAGACATACTCAAAGTGCATAGATAAAGTAAAAAAAATCTTAAGTATTTAATCACAAACCTTGGTCTCCACTTCACTGTCGGAGTCACTTCCAGATGTGGAGGAGAGCACTTCCTTTGATTTAGGCATTCTGCTGAGACAGGGATCAGATCAGATACCACCCTCAAGTGTTCATTCAAAAGACTATCATGCAGAGACATATGCAACCAGGACAGTTTCCTCTCGAGCTCCCATTCAAATCAGGTGAAAACATCCCTTAGTCTGTATAACTTCAGCAGTTTATTACAAGATGCTAGTGTGCACAAACCTAATTTAATCCTTAATGAATCATTTGTCTCCATGCACCATAAAAAGGCATTTACTTTGAGTCAATAGGGAAAAAAGGAATGGTGTCAGTGATCAGTAACTGATAAAGGTAACCAGTATATTCTCTTTTTGGGACATATTAGATCTGCAGGCAGATAAACAAAGTGTAATTCAGCACAGAAATGTGGTACGCAGCTACTTACTGGCTCTTTAACATACAAGGAAACTGTCATGATGAGTCTAATGTTTTTCCCCACAGTGTTTAATTTATATGCATTTCATTGATTTCATTACACTTATATTAATAAATCCTGTTAGCTCCGGAAGACTCTTTCTTCTGCATGGTGGCGGTTCCCAAGAGTGTAAACGCTAATTGAAAGTGCTTTTCTACTTCTCATAGCCAGTCAACGCATTTTATGCCATTCACACACATACAGTGTATCTATGAGCAGTACCTTTTCTATGAGAATTGCAAAGCCGTCAGGGTCAATTCAGGGTTCAGTATCTTGCCCAGTGGGGAAATGGGGAAGACTGGGATCGAACCAAACTCCTGGTTAGAGGGCGACCCGCTCTATTCCCTCAGCCGTGTGTGTGGCACATAACAGTAGAAACCTCTTTTGCCTCGTCACACAAATCACACTGTCTATCCACACAGCAATTCAATGATACAGCTGAGTATCACACTGAGTTCTTGTGCCCACTGATTGGTGAATGTAATATTGAAATCCCTCTACAACCCGTTTATGGTTCTTCAGGAAAATAAGAACCCTGCGATGGAGGAAAACTATTTTGTAATCCAAACAGAGAGCAGCCAATGGGCCTGTTGGTAAGGAAATGGTCGCAGTTTGGGAAGCAGGTTCAAATCTCTCTTTTTTGACTGTTAGAAGAGTATTACTTCAGAACAGAGGAAAGTGATGCTACTCTGTGCGTTGTGAGGACACGGTGGTTAGCAGCTGAGGATAGTGTACAACCGTAGATCCACATGATGCAAGGCGACACACACACACACACACACACACACACACACACACACACACACACACACACACACACACACACACACACACACACACACACACACACACACACACACACACACACACACACACACACACACACAAATTGTAGAGCGTCATTCTACATTTAGGGACTTGTGTCTCCATTGACTTTGGACCGTTCCATCTTGTAGGTAAATCATGTCCCATAGCAAGATCACTAACACTCGGTGCATGCGGCTGTAGTGAGACTGGACCTGTGAACACGCACATCAGCTAGCATGCTAAGCGCTATCTGCACAGATTAGCCGCGGAAGCTAACCTTAGCAGACGTACGCGACGTCGCCAGACACTGGACTTCGTTTAACCAGGGCACCGTACAAGGATAACTGTGCAGTTACACACCGAGCTGGTCTATGAGGACACGAGTCGCGGGAAAACACAGGCTTTAACCTTTCAAAGTGATAATGCTTACATGATGTGTTGGAGTAGAGCGGGTTTCTTCACAGGAACCGGAAGCTGGCACTTCCCGGCGCGAGGTCTGCCAGTTTTTTTCCTACACTTTATTTTATACCAGCAGAATACACAAGCCTCACAAACAGACATCAGTCCAACACAATTAAATACACAGACATCAGTACAACATAATTAAATACAACAGACATCAGTACAACATGACAATAATTTCATACAACACAACTTAGAACATGTGATTTTTTTTAATTAAATTAATTAAACACGATTTAAACACAAGACAGGGGATTATTAAAAATACAATTCAGGGAAGTTAGTTTGAGAAATTGTTTCTTAGAAATGATATGGCCCCAAGGATTTCCTAAAAGGACAACCAAATAAAGTCAATTTTTTTTCTTAAAGTAACATATTTTTCTAATTAAAAATAATATGAATAATACTAACCCTAACCCTAACCCTATAATGCACATTTGAAAACACAAAGCATATTTGAAATAGGCAAGTCATTCAAGGCAACAGAGTCAGAAAATGTATTTTAAAAAATGAACTGTTTAAAAAGACAAATTACATACAATGTCACCCATAAAAGTAGCCTATACAAAATATTTTAATAATTAAAACCAATAAAAGTCTGTTCAAATCAGTAATGTCAAATAGTCAAGTAAAGATGATAAATTTAAGTAAAAATCAGAAAAGCTTTGAATAAAATATGTAAGGAGAGATTTAAAAAATGTAATTGATTCTGCTGACCTGATTTCCTCAGGCAGCTCTTAATGCTCTGTCACCTCTGACCCCTGAGCAAAGATCTCAAGCTATGAACTGCATGAAGTAAAGAGGTCATATGGGGCCCCTATGTCTTTGAAAGATAACATAGATCACATTTTGGAGTTTCTTTTATTGTAAAACAAGTAGTTTTTGTTTGTGTGCTGTTCAAAACTTGAGTTACTGTCAAACCAGAGAGCAGCAGGCTTGATATATTCTAACAGAGAACCAGCAGATGGCAGTATCTGTTTGGTTATGTGCTGGGAAGCGAATTCAACAATCGTTTAGCCTGAAGTTTGGAGTCATCCAGAGTTGGACATTACCAAGGCAGTTATGAAGTGAACTTAGTGATCCAGGGTCAGTGACTCTGTCATCAGCATAGCAATGAAATGAAATGCCTTGCCATTTAATGTTATGCCCAAGGGGAAGCATGCTTTTAAATTGGTCCTAAAACTGACCCATCCAACCCTCAGCCTCTCCATCAGGATGCAGTGATCAAAAGTATCAAAGTACTAACATCTGGAGGAACAAGGACTGAGCACATTACATCATCAGTAGCCATCAAAAGATCATTTGTTACCCAGCAGGATCAAATTTCTCGTGAGATATTCAGGTTTTTGTGCTGTAAAGCCAAAATCTTAACTTAAAGTTCAGATTACGTTTTTTCAAGCCATACGTGTAGAGGTTGTAATCCCAGACCAAAACATCTGGGACACAAGACCCTAGAGAACAAGATGGCAGAACGCTTTGATCAACCCAAACAAAGGGGCATCAGTTACACCTGTAGTACATATGGACACATATGTTGTCAGGATCTGATCCATCTGATTTCCTCCCTCCCTCATTCTCCAGCCTCTGATCTGTTATCTCTACAGACCCACCATTTTCCATTAACTCACCAGATGTCCCTGGGCTTTTTTCCTTTCTCCTCACCCAACTACCCAAATCTGTTTATTATCTACAATTACAAGACGCCGTGGTTTTCCCATCATGCCAGTCCGTACATATGCTACACTTGTCACCAGTGCTTGATCAGATTACATGTCTCTGTTTCCCTTGGTTTTTTGTGTCATTACCTTTTTTCTTGCTTCCTATTTTTGGATTCAAGTTTCCCAGTACTGTTCTGCTTGCCCATCCACCCACCTGCCTGTTTATTAATGTATTAAATAGAGTTAAATACCACTTCACTGCATCAGCCTGTCTTTGTGTGACTGTGTTTGGGTCTTGCCTGTCAATTTTGCTACCGGAGTCACAATTTTAAGATATCTCACTGTCCATTAACCAAACACTCAGTGCTATTCAAAACAAGATTTTCTTTTCATTGGATTGCATCTGTTGTTACAAAATGAAACATTAAGTGGACTGACTTGTTCTTTTAAATAAGTTTCTCAAATTCAGAACAAAAAAACTGTGTTGAGTTTGATTGATAAAAACGTCTGAAACTGACAGAAAGATAAAGCAGTATCCTTGTAACCACATGTTAAACACAAACTTTAGCTACTGTAATTTCCAACTGCTTGACTTCCACAACTTGTGCAAATCAGAGGCCCCTGAGAAAGCAAAAAAAAATAATATTTACAAGGGAACCCACAATGGTTAAAGGATGGGTGTCTGTGTTATTTTAAACAATTAGTTCAGCCACTTAAAAGATAAACATGGATGTAAAGAGCAGTCTTGACTGATCCCACATCCACAAATCCACACATAGTGCCAAATGTAAAATGTATATGTATCATTTTCACTAGATTAACAAACCCCATACCAAAACTCAAAATTTCCAACGCTTGAAAAATAAAATATGCCTCTGATCTTTGATGAAATGCTTGAAATCTGAAAAAATGGTATGAATATTATTCAGAATAGAGCTTTTTTCCCCACAAAGTGAGACTGAGTCTTGGACACAATTTTATACATTGTTCCAACTTGAAAGAATTTTGTAATGTACATTCAGACATGTCTTTGGTCTATTTTGTTTTTCTTTGCCTGGTTTGGTGAGAATAATTAGGTCAAGAGAATTCTTGAACTTATGTAGATGTAGATCATACTGGTTTTTCAGCTGAGGTTCACACAGTTCTTTGAACTCTGATTCTAATTGAGCATAATTCCGATTCAGAATGTAACAAAAACTCTGACACATCTTTTGAATCGTAAGATTTCCTATTCCCAATTACTGTTAGCAGCATTGCTTTTTTCTTTCTACCCTGTTAAGAAGTGGTTTTCTCCCTGCTCAGTCCATTTTGCCCTTGATTTAGTTAAGTGCAATTTATCGGATTTATACTGTAGATTCATG
This sequence comes from Hippoglossus stenolepis, assembly GCF_022539355.2. Taxonomy (NCBI): domain Eukaryota; kingdom Metazoa; phylum Chordata; class Actinopteri; order Pleuronectiformes; family Pleuronectidae; genus Hippoglossus; species Hippoglossus stenolepis. The sequence goes on from NC_061491.1 coordinate 1,152,890, forward strand.
AGTGCATTTAAAAACTCCTGTTGGACAAACAAGGTTTGATAACATTTTGAATAACTTTGCAGAATCCCTTACAATAAGATATGTCTGAATGTTCTCTGAATTTAACAAATAGTTCCAATTATAATAAGGCAGTGATCAGATGACATCAGAGAGAGCAGGGATACTAGAAATTGTACATTTGGCTTAACTCGAAACCTGTGATAGATTTGGATGTGTCTCCTTCCATATGAGCATTTTTGTATTTAAGTTAATAAAATAATCATTCCGTCCCTTGAATCAATTCATTGGGGTTCAAATTTAAATGATCACCAATGATTATTGATTCAGATTGATAGTGATAGTGGTTTTGAAAAAAACCTTCCCCATTAATAACAAACAATAACATGTGACCATCGTATTCAGAGGTAACGTTTGCTCCTCAAAGTTAATGAAACAAAGAGCAAGTTTTCCTTCACACTGACCCCAGAAACACCTCTCTGGACTGTACTTAACTGTAGAGACTATTGTGTGATAAAATCTCAGGAGATCAACAGTATCAGAAATTGTCAAACCAACAATCATGTCAAAGTCAGTGAGATCACGTTTTAATCATTTTGATGTGTGATGTGAATACTAACTGAAGCTCCTGACCTGTATCTGCAGGATGTCAAACACTGAGCTGCTGACATTTGATTGGCTGACTGTATGAATATGCAGTTGCTAATAAGGGCTCAGTGAGCATGCATACATTTGGGTAGAGTTTTGTGTATTTATTATTGAAATGACAGCATGAACACACTTATCAGTAAGGTAAATAAAATAAAATAAATGTTATGTAGTCTGTAACTTCATATTTTTATAGAATATTGAAGCATGTTCTTTCATGTCCTCTCAAACTTCTATCATGTCAGTGAATTACACTCATGTGGTCTGAAACATTGCACCACGTAAAATAAATGAGCCTCCCACTTTCTGATAGTCAAACCCATGGACTTATTATATTAGTTTCTTTGATAGTGTAGTTATCTTAGTCACTTTTATAATGGGATTATTTATAGTACTACTACTAAAAAAAACATTTATGTTTTTACTGTATGTTGCTATCATCTTTTCAGACGATGGGTTCAGTGTTGATGGACGTCCAGTCTGGATGAAGTCTGAGTGACAGGTCTGTTTGTATCTCTGTGGTGTTCATTTGACGATGCCAGACAAAGATCTATTAGACTGAAACATTCATTTGGAGATGACAATGCAATGTGTCGGACCTGTGCCATATTCTACCATCTCTCCCACTGAATTCTTTCTCATGGGGGTACAGTGTTGACATTCTCTATTTGAAAAATGCTATTGATAAAGTTATAACTTCTGGTATGATTTAGCACAATGTGAAAAAAATATTTGACTTGAATCATGAGAAATTGCAGAAGGTGGAAAATCTTCTTCAAGCAAGCAGTGCTGACTGAAAGTAAAATATGTGCGATAAACAACATTGTTTGAATGATTTGATCCGATAAAAACTGTAATAATTTAAAGGCAGAAGAAAATCATTGTTACACACGTTTACAGCACAACTTATTCCGGCAAAAGAGCTTGTTGTCAACAACTGACACATGGTTCCCTAATATACAAACTGACTTTTATTAAAATACCAATGGATCTGATCTAGACATTGCTTAACATATGTGATAAACATCACTACGAAAAAATATAATTTCAAACTCTAAAAAGTATTTGAGCTAAGTCGTGTCAGTCAGGCAGGCAGAATAAAGCAAGTGAGAGGAAAACAGCTGCTTCCGATAAGTTTAAAAACCAACCTGGAGGAGCTGATTATCATCCAAACTCATGCCATGTTGTCAATAATCAAATCAATTCAACCAGCTTTTCATGGACATGGTTTAACACAGAACCTCATTTTTTATTGTGGAACATGTCTTGTTCTTCTGGCTCTGAATTTCAGCAAATTCCATTTGAAATAAAAGACTTAATTCTAAGTACCAAGTGTCAGCTTTGCTTTGAATGCTTTGAATTTAGACAAGAACCTCAGAGTAAAATAATATAATGTCCATCTTTATTGGAACAGTTAGAGGCCTTGTATGTCATCTGCATTCAATAAATGGAGATTTTGCCAAAAAGTCTATTTCCAACGTGTGGGCATTTCTCTTGCAATGTTGTCATTGGTTTCTGCCGCCTCCTTTAGCGCTTGCATCACCAGAGCATTCCTCCTCCTCGTCTCTTCCATTCGCACTGGGTTTGATTCAGGCAGATTCTGATGAGAAGCACAAAATATACATTACCAAATGAGACCATTAAAGAGCATATTGACCTCTCATGACCTCTATAATACAATTGTCTCATAGAACACATATATAAATAAGAATTTCACATTTTCATTTCAGTTATAAAATAGCCTTTGTAAATGTATTATAAGTGTCACCAATAAGTCAGAATTCCTGGTATACAGAATTCAGGGACAAATGTAAATATTAAGAGCAGAGCTTCACAGCACAAACTGAGACAAACAAGTTTGTTTCTACATTTAAACATGGTTGTTCAACAAGCTTTTTTACCGGCTGACGTTGTTGTTGTACGCCATAAGTGATTTTTCTTTTGCCGATGAGCTCATCATATAGATCTCTAAATAAAAGTCCCTAAATAGTGACACAGCCATGGTATTAATCTGGTCGTTGGAACTTCAACTGCTCCAAACTGGTTAGCAGTTCATCACGAGTTACCATGGTGATTTACCCTGATAATAAGCGACAAGCTTAGTATCACGAAAAAACAGACAACCATAGATTCTGAATCCCAGTGCAGACCTCAGGAGAGGCACAGCTCAACTTGAATGACTCTACTATGTACTGTTAAAGTTTAGACCTGACACCCCCTCTTTATGTTCCTTCTGTAAAGAGGATGCTGTGTCCCTCTCTCAGTCATTTAACAACTGTTAAGCAAGGTCTTAGTCCTTAACACAGAAGCTGTGGTCTTTTTAGCCGCTTTCAGACTGAACAACACAGATTTTCTGCTCAGATGCATTCACAACAATAACAAATTCTCCGCAGGATTCACGTGCAGGGTGGTGCAGCAGGCAGAGACACGATGTAATGTATTCATTCTACTGCACGTGATTTTGTTTACAGCACATCGACACCTGCATCGGTTCATATCACCACAAACTCTCTTAACATCTTTGTCTTTATCTTTCGTTTGTTAGAAGCGACCATCAACCCCCTCATTCACTCTGGTAGCCCCACCCTGCTGGTAAATCCAGCAGGAGACCCCCTACTGTGCACTCAAATCGACTTCTCCTGATTTATTACTAGGGGAGACTGGAGGCTCTCACTCAGACATTTGTGTTCACACAAACACCTCCTGAAACTGCAGAGTATCTCTGGAGTTCAGTGCATGTTTGACAGCAGCGTTTGAGTGTTGAGTCTGACAACAGTGAAGTTGATCACAAGCAAATATCACATTCACTAAGTCTCTTTGGAATGCTCATGTAAAAAAAAATTTCACACAAAAAACTGTGCCTTGACTGAACCACTACTCACTGCCCCACACAGAGGAAGGCCCCCCATCTTGTTTAGGGGCTCCACAGCCTCAGACTGAGGCCATAAAGATGGCTGTACCCCAGGAACAAGAGGCAACCCAACACATTCACACCTGACCATTACACTGCCTTGCATTCTCAGTCCTCTCCAGAAAGTGAGCACAGCTGGTGGCCTTGCAGTGTGTCTGTAGTATCTGTTTGTGTTAAGAAAACTGTCAAAGATTATGGATAAATAACTGTATGTGCTTTTTGTCAGGATGCCGATGAGTGATCTGAAGAGCAAGCAGCAACATAGATAGTAGCGACAGATGTAAAATAATAGTTGACGTTTCCACTTTAACTTTCTTCTCACACTGTAACATCATATGAAGCAACAATAACAGACCACACCAAGGAAGATGTCAAGAGAGTTGTTGGTGATAAGGGCAGCGTCAATGTGCAGCAAACAAAAACCCAGTGATCTCTCCATCAACACATTCCATCCTGTCTCTGCCTGCTGCACCAACCCTCACCTGGACACTTCGGTCCTTTCTGTGCTGTGGTTGTGAACGCGTCTGACTGGAAACCTCCGAAGACAGTCCTGACCCTATCGTGCGGCAACTGTAAGCTTGTATAAGTGACAACAGACACAGTCCACATCACACGCCGGAAGCCTTCCAGCTCTGTCACCTTGAGCAGCTCTTTCCGTCTCTCTTCTCCTGGGGCTATCACCGACCAAAAGCCAAAGCCGACCCCCAGGAAAGTGACCATCGCGACGGAGCTCAAGATGGTTCGCAGACCGCTCATCCTGGAGGGGGGATGCCACACAGTAACGGACACTGCGTCTGGTCCACGGCCAGCACAATGTTTCACCTACACACACACACACACCGGCTTCCGGTCCGTTTGGTAACGCAGCGGCAGCAGTGCAAGATGGGACTTCTTCTTTTCGAGGTTTAGCAGTGGTTCACAAACAACGAAATGGTGCATTACCGCCGCCAACTGGTTGGACTGTGGGGATTAATGCACCCAGAGATGCTCCATCCGTGATGCAGGCAGTCTTAAACATGCAGTGTGTGCTCCACTGCAAGAGTTCCAGAAGATTTAGGTTTGAAGCACAGGAGCATTTTATTGATTGTTAGGATGTAGAAACGTCTCTTACATACGTAGAAATTGGATGATTTATTGAAATGAAACCAGTTTTGATTTATCAAACATCAGAAGCCCAAAAGGTTGGAGACCACTGATTTAACCTCTAAACTGTGAAGTATTTTAAAATATTATATCATCTGTTGTGTAAAATAGTCATCTTTAAAGTAAATAGTGACTAAAGCTGTTACATTTGGAGAGGAAAGTGCATTTTCCTCTGAAATGTGGTGGAGAGGAGATTTAAGTAGAAGAAAGTTGAAATGCTTAAGTAATGAATAAACCACTCGTTATTACTGACAGAGCAGCCCAGACTAACATGTCCCAAAACAGCAGCCATAGGCCAAAGGTGGACGGGGCAGAAGGACAGGGGGAGCCAGGGGTCATCGACAGACATGTGGCCGGACAGTAGAAAACAGCCTCTGGGTGAAGACGACCTTCAGTGACAGAACTTTAAGCTTGCCGGATAGCAAATGAACAGATATCTCAATATATTACAACACATCATACTTATGTATTCATGAATAAATTAATTATATATTTCCCTGAAAGCCAGAATTCAGTCTTTGAGCCTCCGTGATTCTGAGGAGCTGTTGGGGAGGTGTTAAGGTCTACATTTTTGATGATACTGTATTTGGAAGATTAGACATTTTACCCTGACCCCCACCACTAACACCGTGTATGGACATTATCCCATGTAGGCTTTAATTAACCCTGACAAAATACATCATAATCTACATATATATATTCATGTTAACACATTTAAACTTCAAGGTTATTTTTGTGATATTTACAGATATTCAACTACTGTGAAATACATGCATATTGGGTTTCATTTAGTATTTTTGTTAGTTGTTTTCATGCTTTTTATTGATTGATACTGTTTGGTCAAAATATATCCATTGAAGAATGAGGCTCTGCTTCTTTTGGCAGCTCTTAAATGACAGCGAGTGTAAATATTATGCAGTAAACAGAGGCCTGCATCAAGTCTGACCCCTGGTCAGTATTGACCTTGCAAGTGAAAAAGAATAGCACATAAATAGTTTTACATTCAGTTATTAAGTTTGTTTACAATGTCTACCCCTTGAACTGAATTGAGTATAATGGGCTGAGCATTTCTTTCACATGACCCTGTGCTGGCATAGTTTCATGAGCAGTCCAGCAGCAGTTATTATAACAATTTCTTTATTATAAAAATCATAAAAAATATCTTTAGTTTCCAAAACATTGGTTGTAATTAATACAAACTACTGGCAAAATGTAATGCTAAAATAACATTTTATTTATGCTGTATACTTAATCCCACCACTCACTGCCCCGGTCAAGTTTACAGCATGAGAAAAGCTCAATTTGATAAAATCCCAATGGTAAAAAAGATTGATTTAAAATAAACGAGCAAACAAAGTGATAAGGAATATTTCATATTAGAGCTGGGTGAAACAGACAAAATCAAATATCAATATTATTATCTACAAATACGAAATCGCAACCAGGAATAGGCACTTGGGCCATACCACAGCATTACATAATCCAAACTCCCAGCTAATAAGCAGTGTTTTACCATTGTTTCTATAAGCATATATCACCCTGCCAATTTCCCAATTCACATATTCCTCATCAATTCTGGCATACATAAATATATAAAATGGCATACATTTATTTATAAAAACGAAGGTCAACGGAAAGAACTTCTATACCTTGTCCTCGGCTGACTTGTGTGTGCATCCTCAGGCCCTCTGGCTCCTCACACGTGACATGCCTTTGCCTGATGTGGTGCGGCTCTGGAGGATGGTCCTCTGGAGGTCTGGAATGTAGCCATAGTCAACCTTCACCTTACAAGTTCCACTTCTGCGACTTCTTGTTGAAAATCCTCCAGTATTTGACATAATGACATCAGAATATGATACCACTTCTTGCTTATAATATTAGGACTGTAATCACAGAACAACTGTACTATATATTTCCCCTAACTTTGTAAAGTGGTCTTGTTTACCTTGAAAGGCATTATACAAATCCAAGTTGTAAAAATAAGTCCTAATTTGTTGGTTGCAAAAGGACCTCATTATACAAGTCTGTGTACTAGGTATTTCTAGATTGGTATTTACTGGCATCACGCTCTCCAATATAACTTCTTATGGAAAAAACTAACAAAATAAACAAAATACATGTTGTAGAAGCCAAGCTGAAGGGGAATATAATGTATAAGAGTTTCCTACAATTAATCAGATTGTTTATATCGAATGGATTAAGCAACATTGGTCAACGGTCAATGGTTTCTTTCCACATTCATGCATTTGGAACAATCAGCTTGTTTTGTTTAGAAACAAATCCAGATTTGTGTCAGACATAACTGATAGAGGACAGATAGCTATTAAGGATTTAATTCAAAATAGGTGCCTGAACATTTCTCCAAAGTAATAAAAATCCATCCCAATGTGTTGCTTATGAAATGTGTCCTGTTATATGGCCTTTTCAGTGGCCTTTTTATTATTTGTATGCTCCTGTGTTTTACTGTTTTGTGTGCTACAGGATGCCTAAATTTCCCTCTGGATCAATAAAGTATCTATCCATCTATCTATCTATCCATCTATCCATCTATCCATCTATCTATCTATCTATCTATCTATCTATCTATCTATCTATCTATCTATCTATCTATCTATCTATCTATCTATCTATCTATCTATCTATCTATCTATCTATCTATCTATCTATCCATCTATCCATCTATCTATCTATCTATCTATCTATATATCCATCTATCTATCTATCCATCTATCTATCTATCTATCCATCTATCCATCTATCCATCTATCTATCTATCTATCCATCTATC
>NC_061491.1:1864798-1900865 GCF_022539355.2 Hippoglossus stenolepis
GCACTTTGGCCCAATACAAATTTTCAAATTGGATTTGATTAATGTACACGGATCATGCATGTGCCAATACAATGCCAGAGAAGCTGGTGAAGATTAAGAAAAGGGATTTATTTTCGAGGATAAATGATGAGGTGGAATTTACAGTGCTAGCAACGTTTTGTATTCACTGTCAAGTAAATTGACTGACACGACCCAGTCAGAAGATATTACACATATTAGTGTGGACGTGGCCTTACTCCCATATAAGTGAGGGCTAAACACAGTGTCTTTCTTCTCACCCCGATGTCTTCAGCTCGGCGCTGCAGGATTGTCAGGGGACTGGGCTGTTGTCGGACAGTGAACGCTGGTACACCTGGCTGAGGACAGAGGCAGCCATCACAACATAAACTACATCGGTCTGCCCTCATTGTTACTGCAGTAAGTTGAAGTTCTTTCTAATTGCTTTAATTATGGAACTCAACACAGGGGATCTGTCCTCACAACCATCATATCTGTGCCTGATATCACTTCAGCTAAAAACAATGTGCTTTGCACCTCATTACAAGATCATAATCATCACTGTGTACTCCATGGAAAGATAGTTAGTGCCATATTTCCTTTACTGCCTCACCTTGTGGATCAAATTAACTACAGAGGGTTTTCAAACTTAAAAGTCTGATATTACCAGCTGATTTATACATTTTAATTTTCAAATCTATTATGTGGAGTTTGTAAATGTGTATAAGGCTTCATGTGTTTTTTTCTGACTGTTTTCTTTCTCTGTGGTGTACACTTGTAAAATAGATGCTTGGGTAAATCACTGAATGAAATAAATATGATATCATATTGTTAACATTCGTCTAATAAGCATTTGATCTGTTTGTAACACTTAGTGAAGGAACTTTGTTGTACCTTAAATATCCCAGCCTTCTGCCAAGCAATCTTCTCCATTGTGTCTCCAAGCAGACTACAGTGATCAAAACCAAGAGATGTGATCCCACACACCCATGGCTTCCTATGGACCAATCACAATGATCAACCACTGCAGCATGAATAGAAAACATTTAGTTTTATTTTATTAAGCAAGACAGATTATACATCTAAAATATATATAAAACCATTCCTTTATCCAAAACATTACCTAATTATATTTGTGCAGTCATACTGCCCTCCAATCCCCACTTCAATGACTGCTAAATCCACCTGTGCTCAGAGAAAAGCCACAAAGAACAGTGTCAGGCTTTTTGAGGGTGTGTGTGTGTGTGTGTGTGTGTGTGTGTGTGTGTGTGTGTGTGTGTGTGTGTGTGTGTGTGTGTGTGTGTGTGTGTGTGTGTGTTGGGGTACAGGGGTATGTAATGGTTCACTGCGGTGGGCTGCTGTGTGCAGCTTTACCCTCTCCTGCAGGAAGACGTGAAAGGCCAGAAGCGTCAGGAACTGGAAATAGAAGGGCATGGTGCCTCCATGGGCATCCTGTGGATTCATGGAGGTTTGTTGGAGCAGCTCAGTTGGTTTTTACATGAGACACTAAACACATGACACACAGCAGCAGCCTGACACATCTGCTCAACCCTAACCCTAACCTTGTCATGTCTATAGTCTGATGCACAGATAGCTTTGTATTATGTCATTTGTGACTTTTTTGTGGTCATGTTGGTTGGGTTAGACTGCTTGACTTTTCACAATGCACACACAGTATCTGTAATAATGGAATACAAGCACAACTTGTGTGTCAAGAGCAGGGGGACTGCAGCTACGTTGGGCTTGGTTGGGCTAAGGCATGTCAAAAAGAATCCCTGTTAGTTTTCTCTTGAAGTCTAATAGAGACAGGGGTGAAAACAATACACTACTTCCAGCTAAGCCCGCACACAGGATAACACATATTTGCTTCCCACTTTTGGAGACAGCTCGTAATCAGTAATGTATTTATATAGAGCTTGTCTAGTCTTGATGACCACTCAAAGCGCTTTACAGTACAGTTTATTGGCATTCACATATTCACACACACATTCATACAGTGCTCTATGGGACGAACATTTTTTTCTATGAGGGGCCATTTGAGGTTCAGTATCTTGCCCAAGGACACTTTGGCCTGCTGATGGGGAAGACTGGGATCCAACCACCGACCTTCTGGTTGGAGGACGACCGCTCTACCCAGTTAAGTAAATAACTGGTAATTCAAACGTTGGCTAAGTAAATCCACAATTGCTTTAAACAACCAATAAAATATAATCTGCACTTACAGCACAAATATTTTTGCCTACCTGACCTACCACGTTTCCACAGGACATATAATGACATGTACAATGGATGGCGACATTCTCATAGATAACATGCAGTTGATGTAAATCAAGATTATAGGATTAATGAGTACAGGCTTCTGTATTAATGGTGATGAGTAGTACTCAACATAGTTACCTGGCTGCCAATTATGAAGATAAATACAAATACATAAGTGTAAAATATGTGATTTTTGATAATTTATGTTATTGTATTTATAACTTGTCAGTAAAATATTTTCAGACCTGCTTTGATGTTAACCCCTCCATTGATTTTACATGTCATTCACAAGTCCTCCAGGCAAACGAGAAGTTTAAAGTTGAAGTTGGTCTGATGGTATCAGAGTGTGTGTACTAGGGTACTGAACAATAATGTGAAAGCTGAGTGAAGTGGTGGTGGTGGTTGTAAAAAACTTAAGTCTGGACTGATGCTCATAGTAATTTATTTCCTATTAAAACCAGAGAACACCATAAACAAATCCATGTATCCACTTTCATAAAAGTCATATGGACTAAAATCATGAAAGGTTCCTACCTTTGTGTCATCCAGTCGCTCATAAGCCTCCCAAAAGTACTTGGTAAAAAGATGCATGCTGATTGGCCATCCATTGATGCGTATTCTCTCTCTGACATGAACCAAGTGTGGAGAGCTAAAGGCAGAAAGACTGTGGTTACAATCCTTGAATTCATCCACTGGATTTTAAAAAGCTTTCCCATGGACTTTTGAAAGTAGTGAGGGGTGTTACACACCAAAAGGACACATATGAAAGTTATACTGTATGTTAACTTATGATGTAAAAATGTGGTCGTTATTGTCATTGGACTGTACAGCATTGAGACTAATATGTGATAGGTATGAACAAACAGTAAAAAGGTTCTGCTCTTACTTGGCTTACGCCCCTCCATTGAACCATGATTCTGACCTATAGAGCTCATTCCTCCCTCCATGGTTATTATTTTAACAAGATAAATATGCATGTCACCATACCCAAAGCAAACTACAGATAAACGCCTGCTATCTCCCAGACAGGCAGACATGAAACAGCAAAATCTGTTAACCATTAATTAGTCGGAGAGCAAACCAGCCAAAGTCCAGACTCCGAACACCACTGATGATAATATAATATTGTAATACGTTTTCGTATTTAATATGGTTTTGTTATAACTGAGTATTTCCCTAATGTGCACTACTTATAAGAGATTTTTGTGAGTATCACCATTATCATTCTTGGCATTTTGCGAAATTATTCTCTAAAATATTTCATTGGTAAATAATAATTATCATTAATTAATTAGAAAAAGATCAAAATAATGTATAAAATACCTGTAAAATCCTGTGCGAAAGCCACAATTCCTGATTATTCTTTCAGTAAAAGCACACGTTGATCCCTGGAAAAAGGAAATGTAGCTTTTTATAGTTGGTTTTGTTGTTTCACTGTTAAATTAGAAGATGGTTTTGCTGTCTGATACCTTTCCTTTAGTCCCAGTGACATGGATGATGTTGAGTTTGTCCAGTTCACCCACCTGAAAAAATGACAGGTCCAGATATAGTGGTAAACACAGATCCTGAGTGTTCTGACTATATGACGTCTGTTATTTACATGTGTTGGAATGCATCACCTGAGTTGTTTTTATTCTTTATTATTGCTGTTCTACATGAATGCAGGACTACAACTGACTACACTGTTGTACTATATAGATTTTTTTACTTTACTTTACATTACATTTCACTACAGCAGCCTCAATGCTATCAATGAGGTTATCCTCAACAGGTAAGACTCCACTTTAGAAACTATAATGATAATAAATCAGACTGGATGTGACCAGGTCAGTTGTTGAGGGCTCTTCTTCACAATTAGTTTGAATCAAAAAAACTCAGAGATACTTGGATAATGATGGAATGAATGCTGGCGTAATGTTTGTACATACAGTAATGCCAGTGCGATGGAGGAATCCCTGCATGGCCTGGAGCTGCAGGCCTGGATTCTTCATACGTCCATTATTCTGCAGGCTGTTCAGGACACACACAGCTCTCTGAGAACACACAGACACACACACACACAAACACACACATTGACACTTATAGGAACAACAATTCAACCAATATCAAACCATGTTAAACAAAAAAACATTTTACTCACATCTTACATGTTATGGTGCATATAAAGGAAGCTTGAATTTAATAAAATGTTTAATGATACTCACCTGAAAAGTTTTGGTCCTGTTCACAACCACAGTTTGACTCACCATGGTAGTAAAGCCTTATCAGTAAATAAACAGTCTATAACTACGACATGAAAAGTACAGCAATATAAATAAAGCCGGAATAAAGGCAATATAATCAGCATAATGTAGAACACAGCCGGTTATAGACTCTCTTGGACTGAGCATGGGAAACCTCCAACTGGTGTGATCATGTTCCTGCTGTTTTTTGTTTTGTTTTTTCAACAAGAGGCCACTGTTTGCACAAGGCAACCGTTCCTCCTAGTTAATAGCCTCATAAAAGCATGCTGGCAGAGGAAAGATATACAGAGAGACAGGTGGCCATCAGAGTCAAAACATTGGTTTTAACTAACTAATATTCTATATTCTACTCTAATACTATATATTTAGGTATTATTTTCATTAAAAATGCTCTATCAGAACGACTGACGGGATTACATTGCTTTCAATAAAGTCAAGTTTTCAAAGTTCCTGCCTCATAATCCATCATGAACTCTCTGCTGGTCTTGGATCAGATTTGTTGTTAGTAAATGAGCTTAATCTGATGGGCACATGTAATTTTTAAGTCCCAGTGTCAGATGATTGGTATATTTTAGCTGACTAAGAGAAAATGTATGGATTTTTGGACAGTGGTCGCCCACCTGAGCTGAGTTTCATGTCACATGCAGTTTTAAGGTCAGTCAGCGCCACTGTTACTGTGTGTTTAATTAAGGCATTTTAAGAACTGTTAACGTTAAAAACAACAACCACAGTGATAACCAACATGACAACATTATTTCTATGCCAGCATTTTGCTTGTAAGTTTAACCTGCCTTCTCTGTCACAGCTTCATGTCTCTCAGCAACACTTCTTTTCTACACTTTTGTCTTCAATATCTTGCCCAATGACACTTTGGAATTCAGACTGTAGGAGCGCAGTGTACGACCCACTCTACCTTCTCAGCCACAGCCCCCTCATGTAGCATCATCACTGCTACTAGCTACGTTTCTCACTGGAATATTTTAGCTTCCAAGGTTGTCCATCAGAGGGTTGTGTGTGGGATTTTTTTTAAGGTGAGCAATGGGAGTGTGGCCTAAAAATGTACCTTCAAACATCAATTTCACAAGTTTGTGCTGCGTTGTCAGCTGTATGACAGATAAACGGATTTAACTGTGAAAAAGCTTTTTACTATTGAGTCAAGAATTTAGAGAACAGTGTGAAGTCTACGTTGATTACAACAGTTGACTACAATTATGTGACCTAAGTGCTTGTGGAGACAGGTTTCACCTGGGTTACATGCAGGGTATGATGGATGTGCATGGAGTTGGGAAAGGTAAGTTTCACTACATTAGAATTAAATACTTTTTCAATAGAAAATGGGCCGATATACCTATAGGAAACAATTTTCTGGAATCAGTTTTTCAGTAAAATATTTTTGGTAGATAACCTGACATCCTGACCTAGATTCCGGACTGGAGTTCTGTGACGCTTGTTAGCTTTAATGGTCTTATAGGGGCAGGTCTGGTCCCCTTCCATACTGGAACTGCAGTGTCATCTTCCCGGGCTAGAAGAGGGGTGGTTACTCCAGAGATACCTGGAGAAGAAAATACCTGTAGCAGAGCAAACTAAGGATTCATGTGAATATTCAGTTTAGACAATTTGCAAGCTTCAAATCTGGAGTACTGGCAACATAGCAGAGAGAAGATTCAAGGTCCTGATTAGTTCTCTCTGATTGTCAATTAGACAGGGGATGAAAACCAGAGAATAACCCTGAACTTTCTGAAAACTTCTTTCAACCAAGAGATCTGAATTAGGGAACCCTATCAGAAACTATCAGGGAATTCCCAATTCAATGAGGGTAGACTAGATAAATGAGCAAAATAATTGTGTCTTTAGCTTAGTGGAGTTTGGGCAGAGCTGGGTTTAGGGTTACTCATGAGCTTATGAGAATCAGTTGACTGTTACTGTGATACTGCAATGTTGAATGATGGATTGTTGTATGTGAGATCCCATTGTGATGGATGTCTCTAGCCAAACATTTACCATCAAGGGCAGTCCCTTTGAGAGTTTAAACAATTGTTCAGGGTTAATCTCACATTTTTTAAACCAGTTCAGCTTCAAGACATGTCCTTTTGCTCCAGTGTCATGGAAAGTCTAGATAGGGAATGGACAGGGTTTCAAAACTGAGTGTTCACTACTCCCATTATTACTTATGAGGTTGGTGGACAAGTCGATGCAACGGCCGGTTCACCACAATACAGGCATTTTCCAGCTCAGTTTCTTCTTTGTCTTTCCTCTGCTGTAGGCTGAGTTTTTCCCAATTGCATTGGCTCCACCTCCTGGGAGCAAGGGGAACCTGCAACTGAATCCTGCACTGACATGGGCAATAGTGGTGGCACAGGCTGAAATTGCTAGAAAGTCGTGTCAGACTTTGACTGTAAGGTTTTCTATTTTCCCTTTCCAAGACGTCTAATGTCTAATCTAAAGGAGACCAGGGATTTCAGGTTGAACCTGAAAACTCCTCCTTAATCTGCTCATCTAGGCCCTTTGATAAAAATCCCATCTAAGAGACATTTCATGCCATTTTGCATCAGAGGAAAAAGTCCAAAAATCATAACCTCCTACTGTTCTAGATTCTTGATTTCATTTCAGAAGCCACAACTGTCGAGGAATTTTTGTTCATCCTCACACATTACTGTATGTATCACTATATATTATGTATATAATGTATATTACACATTATATCTTTACAGGAGAATAGTTCCTGTCTAATTCCACACACACTATCTTCTCTCTCTAAGCAGTACCAAGGTAAGGTTATAGATAAAGGACCAACCTACAGTGCATTGTAGCATCTACGCTTAGCGACTTTCATATCTAATTCATATGTGCCCAGACAGAGAGGCACCAACTTCAACCCTCTCAAACTGTAACTCTTTTGCATATTACACCAGTGGCAAGACGTAAGGACACAATATGATTTAGGAATGCATACTTTAGGCTTAACTATCCAATAGGATGCAAACACCTACATGTAACATAGAGAGTGACAGCAATTCTAGCCATTCATGGATGTGCTGTTAGAATGGGTGACGCAAGTAGAGGGAGATGTACTGGGATGCTGTGGGAGACATCTTGAGACTTGGGGGTGACAATTGCTCACGTTACTCTGTTAGTGTTTGTATATTGTTGCACCTTCTGGTCTCCTTGATGCATCAAGTCTACATTAAAATCTTCTGCATAAGACATCAGCTGCTGCCTGAGTTCTCCTTTCACCAGCTTCCAGAAAACTTCCACAACAACTACCAGAGTAGATGGTCAAATGTAATGCCTTTTCAAATGTAATGTTATATACCTTAATTATTCAAAGAGAATGAGAGAGGGCACTTGTTGAACACTTAATGAAACTGAAGGATAAATTCACAGCATTTATAAATGTATGCTGTTAACTCTACAGGTTTTGGGGAGTATACATGTTCAGTCTGGTCCTTGGAGTGCAGCAGGTGAGTGAGTTTATTGACTGTTGAATTAAAGGTGTTAAGCAGGAGGAGACTGAAGTGGTGTTCATGCCAGTCAGCATGATTGCCTTTAGGAAATCAAAGGGATGGGACAAGTTTAAACACTCCAAGGTCTTACCTTGAAACCTATCTATTGATTATTATGGTAATATGATTTACACAAGCTCACTAGCTAAGGAAGATTTACTCATCTCTCCCAGTGCACATTTTACATAAGAAAAATGTCTTGCAACAACACTGAGTGCAGAAAAGCAGGTGATCATCAGCATAACATGATACCTACGTCATGTTTGTAATGTTGCAGGGATATACATATTGGGTCTTCCTCTGTATGCGAGATAACAACTAGAAAATATCTGTGACGGAAATAATGCAGCAAAGACAGAGTATTGTTTCTAGTGCTGTGACTATCCTGCTCTAATTAACTATAGTATGAATCACAGGAAAAATATATTTACAGTAGAGTTCACCTGTCAATGAACTGTGACCATGATACTTTGCTAATCTACAGCAACATGCCATGTATGCATAATAGAATAATAATACAATATTCTTATTTAGATCCATCATTCTTCTCTTATCCTTCAAATGTCAAATCTCAATCATTTATTTTAAACTTTACATTACATTTCATTTAGCTGACGCTTTTATCCAATGCGACTAAAAAGTGCATTCAACCATGAATGTACAAACCCAGAACAACAAGAATCAAGCAAGTACAATTTTACTACAGGAACGGGTTGTTGCAGTAATGTTGGCAGTAAGGGAGAGATGACTGTCGAGTGTCAGACCCAGGTTCCTAGTAGTCTGGTTGGGGGCTACCACGGAATTGTTAAAGGTAATAATCAGGTCATGGGTGGGAGAGCCATTCCCTGGAAGGAAAAGTAGTTCAGGCTTGTCAAGGTTGATTTTCAGGTGGTGTGTGGAGATCCACTGAGACATGTCAGACAGATACGTGCTGCTACCTGTGTTTCAGATTGGGGAAAAGAGAGGATTAATTGGGTGTCATCAGCGTAACTGTGGTAGGAAAAGCCATGTGAGTGAATGACAGAGTTGGTGTTGGTGGAGGGGACCCAGGACAGAACCTTTAGGGACCACATGGCCTGTAGTGAGAGGACAAGGTTCAGACACAGATCCTCTCCAAGTTACCCAGTAAGTGTGGGTCGGGAGCAATAGACTGGAGGATGTGAGATGGGATTGGGTCAAGGGGGCAGGTGGTTGGGCGGGCGGAGGTTACCAAGGTAAGAACTTGACTGGGAGACAGTGGGGTGAAAGAGGGAAGCGAAGGGGATGAAGATGAAGATGAAGTTGATGAAAATGTAATTACAGAAGGTGGATTTGAAAATGAGGAGTCATGTAAATTCACACGTTCCCAGAGAATTTGGCCGAGGAGGTGGAGTTGCTGCTATTTTTAACTCCAGTCTATTAATTAATCCTAAACCTAAACTAAGCTACAACTCATTTGAATGTCTTGTTCTTAGTCTTCCACACCAATCCAAGAAATACCAACAGCCAATCATATTTGCTGTAGTTTACCGTGCCCTGGGGCTTATTCTGAATTTTTAACGGAATTCCCTGAGTTTTTATCAAACCTAGTCCTAAAGACCGATACAATTATTATTGTTGGTGACTTTAATATTCA
The DNA here is from genome assembly GCF_022539355.2 of Hippoglossus stenolepis. NCBI lineage: Eukaryota > Metazoa > Chordata > Actinopteri > Pleuronectiformes > Pleuronectidae > Hippoglossus > Hippoglossus stenolepis. The sequence continues at coordinate 1,874,416 of NC_061491.1, forward strand.
TATTGACAATAATAATGATAGCCTTAGCGTAGCATTTATTTCAATACTAGACTCAATAGGTTTCAGTCAGTGTGTACACCAACCTACTCATTGTTGTAACCACACACTTGACCTTATATTATCATACGGTGTCAAAATTGAAAATCTAACAGTACTTCCGCGCAATCCAATCCTATCAGACCATAATTTAATAACCTTCAATTTTTCATTATCAGAATATATGCCACTAATAAAAAACTAATTTACTAGATGTCTACCTGATAGTGCTGTAGCTAAATTTAAGGAAATAATTCCGATTACATTTAAACCCCTTATTATCCGCCCATACAACCAACAAATTCATTAAAAACCCTAGCTCCACTGAGATTGACCATCTCGTCGATAGCTCTGTAAGGTCATTACGATTAACATTAGACTCAATAGCGCCTCTAAAAAAGAAACATGTAAAACATAGTAAATTAGCTCCGTGGTATAATTCCAAGACACATGAGTTAAAACAAGTATCAAGAAAACTAGAAAGGAAGTGGCGCTCCAGCAACCATGTTGAATATCTCCTAGACTGGAAGAATAGTGTTAAAGCATATAAGAAGGCCCTCCACAAAGCAAGAGCTGCCTACTACTCAAAACTAATACAAGAAAATAAAAACAACCCCAGGTTTCTCTTCAGCACTGTAGCCAGGCTGACAGAGAGTCACACCTCCACCGAACCCAGTATTCCTCGATCCCTAAATAGCAATATCTTTCTGAATTTCTTGAATGATAAAATTCTAACTATTAGAAATCAAATCAACCATCTCCTGCCCTCAATTGGCACTAATAGCTTAGATCAGCTGAGAATCTTACCAATTATTTAGACAGCTTCTCTCTGATCAGCCTTGATCAGCTGACCAAAATAATCTCATGTTCTAAACCAACAACTTGTATCTTAGATCCCATTCCTACAAAATTACTTAAAGAAATTCTGCCCCTAATTGATAGTACGTTACTAAACACAATCAATCTATCATTATCATCAGGATATGTACCACGGTCCTTTAAAATAGCTGTAATCAAACCCCTTCTCAAAAAAACCACCCTAGACCCAGAGGTTTTAGCCAATTACAGACCAATATCCAACCTCCCCTTCCTGTCTAAAATCCTAGAAAAAGTTGTAGCCAATCAGCTGTGTGAGTTTCTCCAGGAAAATAATATATATGAAGACTTTCAGTCGGGGTTTAGAGCTAATCATAGTACAGAGACAGCCTTGGCAAAAGTCACTAATGACCTTCTAATAGCTTCAGATCAGGGATTTGGGTCTGTCCTCCTTCTGTTAGATCTCAGTGCAGCATTCGACACAATTGACCATCAAATTTTATTACAGAGGATAGAACAGTTAATTAGCATTAAAGGAACCGCCCTGAACTGGTTTAAATCATATTTTCCGATCGATTCCAATTCGTGCAAATTAATGATGAGTCATCTGTGCTCACCAAAGTTAACCACGGTGTTCCACAGGGCTCTGTGCTCGGCCCAATTTTATTCTCATTATATATGCTTCCACTAGGAAACATTATCAGGACACACTCTGTAAATTTCCACTGCTATGCTGATGACACCCAGTTATACTTGTCAATAAAACCTGAACAATGTAATCAATTAACTAAACTTCAAGCATGTCTCAAGAACATAAAAACCTGGATGACCCGCAATTTTCTCTTGTTAAACTCAGATAAAACAGAGGTTCTAATACTTTGCCCTAAACACCTGAGAGATACATTATCTAATGATACAGCTGCGCTAGACGACATTGCCCTTGCTTCCAATGAAACAGTCAGGAACTCGGGAGTGATCTTCGATACTGATTTATCCTTTAATTCACACTTAAAACAAATTTCTAGGACCGCCTTTTTCCACTTGCATAATATCTAAAAAATCAGACATGTCCTTACTCAAAAAGATGCAGAAAAACTAGTCCACGCCTTTGTTACATCTGTTAGGATTTTAATAATATAATTAGACACTATAGCCCCGAAAAGGATCGATTTTACGCGCACCATGTTTGTACCTTAACAGAAAGAATTAATGTGTGTGTGTCTGTGAAGATGGCAATGAAACTGAACTCTAAACAAATGCAGTATGTTAGACAGGGGTGGGGCAGGGGCAGTTTGGGCTGAATATGTGGGAGAATGTGTGTCACATAGTGACTGTTAGTAGCCGTTGCTGGCTGGTTTAATCTTGAAGTTGGTTGTTGTGTGTGTGGGCGTCCACACAGTTCAGTCTTGCACCTGTCTGATAATGCCTGTTTGAGAAGACTGTACATCTGTGGCATACAATACACTGTACTTTAACTTGTTCTCATACCTAACTTACTATATTACAGCCTAAACTCCATTAGCTTTATTCAAACATCACACATACATGAATGCACTGTTTTCTTAAGAAACTGTGACATACCCTTAGAAAGAATTCAAGCAGCTGCCACTAGGGTCTGAAGGACAGATAGGAAAGGCGTTGTTTTGTCTAGAAAATGCGCATGCCATACTGAAAACTCACAAGGCTTCAGCCGGATAAAGGCTTGTTTCAAAACACCAAACCAAACACTGTCAGAATGGGAAGATTTGCCCAGCTACTATCAAAGGAGGGACGAAACTGGGAGCGGCTCCTCATCATTGGCGGATTCCAGTGCCTTGAGGCTGGGACCAGCCTGTGCACTAGCCACGGTGACTCCCCCTCGTTATTGACCAATGAAGTTCTACCTACTATTATAAATATTGCACCCGCCGTCCGTTCGGGGGACTCTAGACTTCCCCGGCGGTATTAGACGGCCTGGGGCTGTACGTTGAGTGCCCATAGCTATGTTGTAGCTTTTCATTGCTTCTAAATAAATACTTTTTGAACCAAGACCGACTCTTCTCTCTACCTAAGGATAAAAGAACACAACAAAATTTGGTGACCCCGACGTGATTCTGTAGAGAACTTTTGACCAGAAAGACCGGAGACCCAAAAGTCGAGGCCGCTCCGATTGATTCTCCACATACTCACAAGGCGCCAGGTAAGCAGAAACCTGTTAAAACTAATTCTGCATTAGTTATATAGGCATTGATATAGATTGTGAGTGTGCGGAGAGGAGAAAGGAGGTAAAATAATAAAGTTCTGTGTTTTATGGAAGCAATGAAAGGCTATGTGAAATAAACAGAGGTCTGGGACCCTGTGAAAGGTCTGGGATCTTGTGAGGGGTCTGGGACCCTGTCTTGGTGCAGAAGAAACAAGATAAAAAGTGAGGTCTAGGACCTGCGCGGGACGGGCGCCACACTCTGTGACGCACGAACCCTTAAAACTAATTTAGATTGGAGAAAAGACAGACGATTCATGCAATAGATTGCATCCGTGCAACCTAATCTGGGATTAGGGTGTGAACCTGGAGGAAGGGGCTACCGGCACTGACGAGTGAGGAGTTTAACTAGCCAGACACACCGTTGCTTGAATCGGGCACAAATTAAAAAGACGCCGAGGCCATAACATGTTACGAGGACTGACAGATAAAAAGACTGACTAGAATAAAAAGACTGACAGAGACCAAAAAACTGACAATATAAAAAATATAAGATTTAAGAGGTCTGAATGTGTGGGTATTTATTAAATACTAAACAATAGCGTTTTGGAGATTGATTAAAGAACTTAAGGTAACTAATACGTGTGGGTAATGGAACTGATTTGAGTAGTCCTAATATGAACTTCATGTAAAGGAACTATGGTGACACAGCACTAAGTCTGATACAAGTGTGAATGAAAGTGTGTGTGTGGAAAACGAGAGAGAACCAAATTAGGAGGAGATAACAAGAGGAAGGTCACCCGGCTGACAGAGAGAGTAAATAAGGAAATAAGAAAAATAGAGCGAGGTCGCCATCTGGTGGCGGATAAAAGATACAACTAGCGGTGTACGCCTGCCATCTGGGGGCTGATAAAGGGTATTACAGCTAGGGATAAAACAAGGACACCACCTGGGGGAGACCAAGGGACATTACAGCTCGGGTTACAACTGGTTTGACATCATTGGATTGGCTTGTGTTTTTATTTTTTATTTATTTATTTTTATTTTAAATTTTTTCCACTAAGAGACAAATGACGACGGGAACTTTTACAGTTAGAGATACACACCCCTGACATACCAACACAACAACCCCGACCCACACATTACAGCAACGTGTCACAGCACTAGCATGTCACAACACCTCACTGTCGTGGGTTGAAGCACTGCCCTTGGCGCTCATGTCAATGAGAAGTTCATCCAATGGTGTCACCCATCTATCCCCACATGAGCTTCTCACAGGGCGGCCCATGCCAGGGCCTCCTCAAGACCCTGGTTATGGACCGGGTTGGATGTACGTCAGGAGAAATTGACTGACTACATGAAAGCTTTAACTAATCTTACTGAAGTTTTGTCTGCAAAGGTCCAGGCGGCTGCTGGATGTTCTGACGAGACCCTACGGAGACTCCTGTTCCAGTAAGACCGGGTGATTGGTAAGGGTCAAAGTTCACAAGAGAAAGTGGCCCGACCCTAGGTGGATAGGACCTTGGGAGGTAACAGAGTGTACCTCACATGCGATCCGAGTAAAAGGAAAAAACAGGAGCAATTTGGCACCACCTCACACATTGTGTACCCGCTGACCCACCTTCTCGGTCTTTACGAGAAGTAGCCACTGATTTGGCCGACTCCTCCTCAAAATCTTAAAGTAATACGTTGACCACAAAAGGAGGGTCTATCTGTATGTCTTGTCTTGATTATTTCCAAATATAAGCTTGTATACTCTACTTTAAACTCAGCTACGCACCTCTGAGTTCCATATGAGCAAAGAGAAACACGCAGATAATGTAAATGACGATGGAGATAGCAGGACTTCACCCCTGTGGGTAAGGCCATCAATTTGTTTTTTCCTACCTGAGACAAATCCCTACTGCTTTCCATGATTTCGGTTACAAGTGTGATTTCTAGTAATCAGGCAGTGAATTCTTATAATTCTAATAATTGTGTTTCCGTTGCTTTAACTCCATAGATAATTAAGACATTCTAAATGATTTACAAGACTGTTGATTTTTTTGTGACGAATTCTATATAATACTTTGTAATGAATTCAAATATTTAATTCCCAGTTTAACTTTATGTTTGAGCACATCTTTTGTTTAATCAATGTTAGTGCTCCTATTTGACATGATTATTAAACTGTTCTTATCCCAAGGTTGTGAAGGTAAAAAGTTCAGTTAGTAATTGTCCCAATAATTTTGGAATTGTATAATATGAATGTTTGGTATTTTAACAATTCAATTGGAGAAGCAGTTTACTGAGCTGGTAACATATATCCTGTGTCAAATGTTTTTATGTATTCAAGAGCAATTCTCGTTAATGGGACTAGAGAGTCCATCTTATCTGGTATTTTAGTTGGAGTTGTTTATTTTATTTATGTTTTTTTATTGTTTTATTAGATGTTTGTTTTATTTGTTTTGTTTATGTTTTATTCAAACAAGGATATTTTAATATTTCAAAATTCAAATGTCAGACTGAATAATGTTCATTGCTCTTTGAAAAGGTGAACTTGCATGATTATGTTATAATATAATTTTTCCTAAAATGGTTTTAGAGTTATGACAATATATAATCCAACAAAATTTGCTATCGAGACCACCAACCATAATATTTTTTATAGTGCACAAAATTAGAGGGTTCCTTGCACTGTTACACATATCCAAGCAAAATTGGTACTGTGAAATGATATATCCTTAACTGAATAGAGATCGAATTTGGAGTGAAGAAGCAATTTCCACACAGAAATTCTTTATTTATTTAATTTTCTTTATTTTTAGAATTGGAAGATAAAGACTACTTAAGAATTTTACTTGAGATTTTCACCCTTAGATATAATATGTGCTGACATTTTGCAAGTAAATTTTGTATCTGATGTTGTGATCATTTTATGATCAAAAGGGAGGAATGTAAGGGAACATTTTTACCATTATACCACACTAAATATTATCTCTGCTTATGCATACTATTTCTGCTTGTGTAACTGCCAAAATGACATCAGAGCCACAAATCTGAAACTGTGCTCGTCCCCCCCAACAAGACCTCGAAGAGGCCTTCAGCATGTGTCTGTGTCTTATCTCCTGGGATTTTAATATTCACTCAGTCCACACACGTAGTTCTCACAACACACACACACACACACACACACACACACACACACACACACACACACACACACACACACACACACACACACACACACAGTTCAACTCTTCACACACACACACTCTCTTCATTGCATCTACATAAAAGCATGCGCCTGCAACTGTTTCTTTGTCATTACAAATGCAGTGTGCTACCCAAGGAATGAATGTGATAAAATGGCCAATGAATGTGAACGAACAGATAAATCGGCACAGAAAAGTTTTCTTTGTATCCCACAGTGCCTCAGTGTGTCAGAGTGGACCACAATCTCGACTGTGCCCCTCTTCAGAGACCTGAAGTGGCTTCAGCCTCAGCCGTTGACCTCCGCCCTGTATTCCTCCACGAACAGAACAGCAGACACCTGCTACAGGTGTGGAAAAGAGGACGTTGGGCGAGGGAGTGTCCGGAGGAACGAGGTGCGGCTGCTCAGGCAGATTTGAGGAGGGGGCCAGGAGAGCGGTGGAAACTCTGATTCATTCGATGCCTGAGATACATGGTATCGCACCCACACCACACATACATGAAAGTGACACACGAAATGTCACTGACACACACACATTGATATTAGAAGCAATCACATGCTTAGAAATGAAAAATTACTTTTCTGCATTATACATCACATGTTCATATGGTTCCTGTGACGACCCTCTCATTCTGCCTGCCGGTGTGCCTTGCTCTGTGCTGGTGGGTGGAGCTACAGCCACCTACCTGCCCATCGGGGTGGGCCTTCCCAGAATGCATATAAGTCTGCTCTTCTGGGAGTGTCTCTCTCTCTCTCTCTCTCTCTCTCTCAGCAGGGCCTGCTGCACCAGCCTGAACCTGGATCCTTTGTTTGGTTTGCTGCACTAACAAACACGCATCACATGATATTCTCACTCATCCACACACTTCTGACACCACTGATGCCCTTCATACTTACACACCTCAAAAGTTAGGAAATATGATGTTTTAGTTCAGTTGAATAAACTACTTTTGACTGGTCGATCTGTGTGTGATCTCCCTTTTTGTTGCCAGCCTTGAGTCAGGTGGTAACAAATGGGGGCTCGTCCGGGATCGGAAAGGATTAGTATTGTAAAGTGGTAAATGTAGCTTTTGTTAAAGGGAGTTTTTCCACACAGATGTTTGGTTAAATTGTAGGTTCCTGAAACTGCTGGCAGAGGTAAGGGCTGCTAAGTTATTTGGAACCCTTATTTCCTGTTAGGCATAAGCAATGGGGGCACTAGTTGTCTCTCATTGATCCTTTTTGTTTTAGTTTGTTGTTTTTGTGAAGTAAGTGGTTAGAGCAGTTGCTCAGGGGCACTAACATGACTGACTAGGTGATTTTCAGCGTGCTGAAGGTTAACCGGTTACTGGGCTTTGTGCTTAATCTATCCTGCCACTAACCTGCATGACGTCTAGGGATGAGTTACTCAGCTAGAACTGGTTAGGCAGCTAGTCAGAGGGATGGGGTTCCTTATTTAAAGCAGCCTGTCACCCTGTTAGTTAGTAGTGGAACATTTTGTATTAGTTTGTAGTGATTGCTTGTTTGATAAGTGCCTCTAGGTGGCAGGGAACTGGTGAAATGGCTTCCATTGACGACTTTGTTCAGTCTCCAAGCGATGAGTTGCTAAACTCTTTCAAAAAAGATCAGCTCGTGAAAGTAGCTGAGCATTACGATGTTGAACTTCCAAAAAAGTTAAATAAAGATGAATTGTTGGCCACATTGAAACACAAATTAGTGGAGAAAGAGGTTCTGCCTGTCTTAGGGGAAGTTTAAAAGCACCGGAAGAAATGGATAGTGTTTCAGATGTAGCCTCCCCCAGGGTAACTGGGCCAGTTATGATGTCCAGACAACCTGGTACCAAAATGGCTCCTGTTTTGACTGGTCTTGGGTTTACATTTGAGCAACAAAAAGAGCTTATCTTGATCAACGGCAACAGGAACATCAAAATACCCTGGCGTTAGAAAAGTTAAGACAAGATGCCCATCTTCGGGAGGCTGAACTAGCCCATGTTCAGGCAAGACAACAGTTAGAGTTGGAGCGATATAAGTTGGAGCTTATAAGTGAAGGAAAGCTTCAGGCTAAGCCACAGAAGTTTGGAGAGTCAGATTCGTTTGTTTCCTCATATTCCGGCATTTGATGTTGCTGTCAACTTACGGTTAGTTCCTAAGTTTAATGAAAGGGACCCTGACATTTTCTTTGTGTTGTTTGAACGTTTAGCAGAGGCGCAGTGTTGGTCGGACGCGGCGTACCTATTGCTTCAATGTGTGCTCACTGGCAAGGCCCAGGAGGCTTTCTCAGCCTTGAGTGTTACTGATAGTGGTATCTACCAGTTGGTTAAAGCTGCGGTACTTAGGACATATGAATTGGTACCGGAGCTTATCGGCAGCGATTCAGATTACTCAGAAAAGAGAAGCAGTCTCACACTGAGTTTGCTCGCGAGTTATCCACTCACTTTAATCGCTGGTGTGCTGCTTCTCAGGTTAATACTATGGAGGATCTTCAAGAACTAATCTTGCTGGAACAGTTCAAAATACTTTGCCTGACCGTGTTGTTACCTAAATTCAGGAAAAGCAAGTAAGCAGAGTTACAGATGCTGCTAGATTGGCAGATGAGTTTGTCCTGACCCATAAAGGTTTTTTGGTGAGAACCGTGTCGTGGAGATTCTGGCTCCCGAGGGAGCATTGTTAGAGCTAACTCCGGTAAGTTTTGGTCAGAAGGGACAGAAAGGTTTTCAGGGAAAGCAGAGCATAGTTTACGGGGAAAGCTGGACCCAAATCGCGTCTGTAATTACTGTCATGGAAAGGGTCACTGGCGAAATGAGTGTCAAATGCTGAGGAAAATATCAAAGGCTGTTTATTTTCCGGGGAAACCATCTGCGGCTGCTGTGTCTCTTCGTGCTGAAGAAAGGAGCCGTGTCATTGCCGCCGTGCAGGCACACACTAAACCGCCTTCGTTAAAGTCAGAAATTGAGGTTCCGGTTTGGGCTCAAGAACAGACAAGTTCCTCAGCTAATGAAGAGGTTGATCCTGGTTATGCTGCATTTGTGTCTAATGGTTATGTCTCACTGGTCGGGAGTGAGAGGAAAGTACCTGTCAAGATATTAAGAGATTCAGGGGCTCTGGACTCATTTATTGTGGAATCTGTGTTGCCATTCTCTCCTGAGACCGACATTGGTTCCAGTGTTGAGGTCAGAGGGATGGGTTTGACGGTCTTCTCTGCTCCTCAGCATAAACTGACACTAGTGTCAAATCTGGTGCAAGGTGATGTGATCATGGGAGTGCGTCCTTCTTTGCCTATGGGGGGAGTGCAGGTCATCTTAGGAAATGACCTGGCTGGCAGTCGAGTGTGGCCTGATGTGCCAGTGGACACTATATCCTCCCAGGTAGGAAATTCTGAGTCCCTCAAAATCCCTTCGGTGGTACTTCCCACCTGTGCAGTGACACGCGCTACGAGCCGTGCCAGTGGGGATTCCTGTTTTGAACATTCTGATAAGAAAAGAGTCCGTATCTTTTGTGCCTGCTTTCCCCTTGCCTGTGTCTTGCAGTGACCTTGTGAAAGAGCAAAAAGATGACCCAACACTTCATGCTCTGTACAACCAGCTTCTTCCGATGATGAGGTGGAGAGTGCAGCCCATGGTTATTTTCTCCAAGACGCCTGTTGGTGAGAAAATGGGTTCCCCAGGGGAATGTTTTATGGGGGATGAAACTTTACAAATTGTTCTGCCCTCTAGTGTAAGACTCACTGTACTTCAGACTGCTCATGATGACGTCGCAGGTGATTTAGGGGTAAGAAAATCCTATGATAGAGTTAGGAGACATTTTTACTGGCCTCTTTTGAAAAGAGACATTTCTGCTTTCATAAAAACTTGCCATGTATGTCAATTGACTGGAAAACCAAATCAGATAATTAAGCCTGCCCCTCTGTATCCCATTCCAGTTGCTGAACAACCATTTGAGCATCTGATCATTGACTGTGTTGGTCCCTTGCCACGATCCAAAGTTGGTAGTAACTTTTTGTTCACAGTGATGTGTCAGGCTACACACTATCCGGCTGCCTATCCCCTCAGAAACATTACCACCAAGTCTATTTTGAAAGCTCTGACACAGTTTGTCTATTTTTGGTATCTCAAAAATTATTCAATCCGATCAAGGGTCTAACTTCACTTCAAAGTTGTTTGCAGAAGTGCTGAACCAGTTAAATGTCGAACATTCTCAGTCCAGCGCATACCATGCCCAGAGCCAGGGAGCTCTAGAAAGGTTTCATCAAACGTTGAAGTCCCTACTCCGTGCTTATTGCACTGAGTTGGACCGTGACTGGGAGGAGGGGTTACCTTGGCTGATGTTAGCTGCCAGGGAGGTGTCCCAAGAGAGCTTGGGTTTTAGTCCCAATGACCTGGTCTTTGGTCACACAGTGTGAGGCCCTTTAGCCTCCTGCACAGTGACTGGCAAGCCAAGGAGGCCCCCAAAAAACTTATAATAGATCATGTAAATGGTTTCAAACTGCGGCTTTATCAGGCTAATAAAATGGCGAGAGAGAACTTACAGGCAGTTCAAAATAAAATGAAGAGTCTGTATGATCGGCGTGCGGAACACCGGGAATTTAGTACTGGGGATCAAGTTCTGGCACTTCTGCCTTTAGTTGGCTCTCCTTTCCAGGCTAAGTTCTCTGGCCCTTATACCGTGACCCGAAAAGTGTCGGACCTTAATTATTTAATCTCGACCCCTGACCGGAAGAAAGCTGTGCAGTTGTGTCACATTAATTTGTTAAAACCCTACTTTGCTCGCTCCCCTGTGCCAGGTCCTGGGTCGTCGTTTTCATCTGTTGCTGCAGCAGTTCCAGTGGGTCCTTCAGCTCCACCTCTTGATCCGACAGGAGAATTGGAGGATGAGTGTTATACACCAGATGATGGCATGTTGAAAGGGCGTCTTAAAAACTCTGAGTCACTTTCCAATCTTGATGTAATATTGAATCATTTACCTGAACCAAAGCGAACAGAGTTGGTGAATATTATTGGTTATCCCTGCCTGTTTGCAGATGCATCTTCTCGTACTCATCTTCTTGAGCATGATATTGACGTGGGAGGCCCAGCCAGTCAGACAACGCTTGTATCGTATGTCTCGATAAAGAGAGCATTTAGAAGCAGAGGTCAAATATATGCTGGAAAATAACATTGCTGAGCCATGTGCATCTAGTTGGTCTTCCCATGCTTACTTGTAAAGAAGCCAGATGGTACGTTTAGACCATGTACGGATCTCCGAAAGGTGAATCAGGTGACTAAGCCAGACTCATTTCCACTCCCACGTATGGAGGACTGTGTGGACCAGGTGGGCTCTGCGAAGTTTGTCAGTAAGTTTGACCTACTTAAAGGCTACTGGCAAGTTCCTTTAACTTCCAGAGCTAGGAGATTGCCACCTTCATTACATCCAGTGGTTTGTATTCCTATACAGTTATGCCGTTTGGGTTACGTAATGCCCCAGCCACCTTCCAGCGCCTAATGAACAAGGTGGTGTCAGGATTGGTGGGCTGCGCTGTGTATTTGGATGACGTGGTGATTTACAGTGACACATGGGAGAATCATCTTCAGCGCATTTAGGCACTGTTTGACTGTCTGACCTGGGCTCGTCTGACCATTAATCTGGCAAAATGTGAGTTTGCTAAGGCAACAGTAACGTACCTGGGAAAGGTAGTTGGCCAAGGGCAGGTGCGCACTAAGAGCAAAAGTATTGGCAGTTGATCAGTTTCCTGTTCCGACAACCAAGAAAGAACTCTTCGTTTCTTGGGTATGTTGGGGTACTATCGTGGGTTTTGTAAAGATTTTTCCACAGTGGTTGCCCCACTCACTTCTCTTCTTAGCCCAAAGGTTAAGTTTGAGTAGTCTTTCGCTTGTCAGGAAGCTTCGAGTCTGCCAAGACGTTGTTGTGTTCTGCCCCTGTCCTTGCAGCCCCGCAGATGGACCAGCCGTTCTCACTGTATACTGATGCTAGTAAGGTGGGAGCTGGTGCTGTATTGATGCAGGCTAATGAAAGTGGCGTTGGCTGCCCGGTGAGTTTCTTTTCTAAAAAGTTCAATTCACACCAGTTAAACTACTCAATTATTGAAAAGGAGGCACTGGCACTCATCTGGGCATTGAAACACTTTGAGGTTTATGTGGGGGTGGAGTAAGACCTTTAGTGGTGTACACGGATCATAATCCCTAACCTTTCTCCACTCACTCCAAAACCCAAATCAAAGGCTTATGCGTTGGTGTCTTTTCCTACAGCCATTTCATTTAGATATACGACATGTAAAAGGAACTGAAAATACGGTGGCCGATGCCATGTCCCGAGCTATGATTGTAAGTTAACTTATGTTTTAGTCCCTGCAGGGTCTCCTTCTGTCTGTTCTGGTTTTCTTCTCTCTTAAATGGCTTCTTAAGGTACCAAAGTTGCAGAGGGGGAGTCACAATGCTCAGGGTGAGATTGCCTGCAGGGGTACAGACATTCACAGGTTAACAGTAATATACCTAATTGTGTTAATTAAAATCTGTAGTATTATATGTTGGTTTAGTTATTGAACAGGTAGTTGTTAGTAGTTGCCAACTTTTGGGGATCCCAAGGAGGACCCCATCTTAAGGGAGGTGTGTGACGACCCTCCTTCTGCCTGCCGGTGTACCTTGCTCTGTGCTGGTGGGTGGAGCTACAGCCACCTACCTGCCCATGGGGTGGGCCTTCCCAGAATGCATATAAGTCTGCTCTTCTGGGAGTGTCTCTCTCTCTCAGCAGGGCCTGCTGCACCAGCCTGAACCTGGATCCTTTGTTTGGTTTGCTGCACTAACAAACCGCATCACACGATATTCTCACTCATCCACACACTTCTGACACCACTGATGCCCTTCATACTTACACACCTCAAAAGTTAGGAAATATGATGTTTTAGTTCAGTTGAATAAACTACTTTTGACTGGTCGATCTGTGTGTGATCTCCCTTTTTGTTGCCAGCCTTGAGTCAGGTGGTAACATCACATATAAAAAACAATGGTTTAGAGATGAATGCAAAATGATAAACCTTTGATAACACGTTTTGTGGAACACAGGCCCCAGAGGTTACACCCACAGATACAATGCACGAACCCCCTTAGGACAGCTCCAAAGAAACATCACTCTCACCCGAAGGATCACGCCTGCCGGCTCCCCCGACAATAGTCTCTTAAACATCTCCACTATAACAAATTGACTAAAAGGGCCACACTGACAAGTCCTTATTATTTTGTTTTAGGAGTAGACATGATAGGAGCTGACCCCATGGGCATCATGAGGGTAGACGTCCGTTCCTTCTCCCCTAGAACTCAGCCTTCCCCTTCCCCGTCTGATAACTCTACTACTGACTCCACGAACTCTCCCTGAATCCACCTCACCACTACCATCCCCACCCATCTCACCTGCGGTACAATATTACGACGCAAGTACCGTTGAAGATGTGGTAGAAATAGAGACTGGATACACTGATGAAAACATATGGCTAAAATGGGTCCATTTTACCGCCCGTTCCCAAAACCTCACTAATTATATAGTCTGCAGTCAGCCCCGGCCCACCTTAACCACCACCCCGGCCCCCCTACTGATAGACTCGGATTGACCCGGTTTTGATTGCATGTATGGCTTACACATGGAAGCCAGTCCCGCCAAATGTTCTACTCTCAGTCATCTCTTTCCCCCGGCGCCAAACAACACGCTGACCCTATATTTACTCCAGTAAAAGGAAATTACACGTGTCTGACTAAAAAGGTAACTCATCTCACAGAGATGGGTTCGATACCGTCCTCCTGGTGTTCTAGAAACATCAATGTTACCGACTGGCACAACGCCACACAGCTGGAGTGGGCCCGCAGTGACCTCTTCTGGTACTGTGGAGGAAAACGCTTGAGGAACCACCTTCCTTCAAACTGGAAGGGTTCCTGCACACTTGTTCAATTGGCCATGCCCCTGACTATCCTTTCTCCCCGCCCAGGACAACCCACTAGCACCCGTCGACGAAGAACAACACATTTTGACTTAAATAGGGACTCACCCACATACATAGACGCCATAGGGATTCCTCGGGGTGTTCCAGACCAATATAAATTAGTGAATCAAGTTGCAGCGGGATTTGAGTCTATCTGGATATGGGTAACTCCCAACAAAAACGTGGATCGCATTAACTACGTCCATTTCAATTTCTAACGCCTCACCAACCTTACTCGAGACGCCATAACAGGCCTATCCGAACAGCTCGTCCTATTACTTACCAGTGACACAGAACCGAATGGCCCTAGACCTCCTACTGGCAGAAAAGGGTGGTGTGTGCACTATGATAGGGAGTTCTTGTTGTACATTTATCCCCAACAATACCGCCCCTGATGGCTCGGTGACCAGGGCCCTCTCCGCCTTACGCACCATGGCACAGAACATGGCCGCAGACTCTGGAATTAACAACCCCCTAGATAGTTGGATGAACACTGCATTCGGCAAATGGAAAGGGCTAATTGCATCCTGCCTCCTCTCCCTAGCTATCTTTGCAGCTATCCTGGTCACCTGTGGCTGCTGCTGAATCCCTTGCTTTAGGACCTTGCTCAACAGACTCATCACCACCTTTGTTGAGTGGTGGTGATGATGATGATGATGATAGTGATGAGTTTGCATTGGATGAGATGGAGGTTGGAGAGTTCGTGGATGATCCCCAGTAAGTTGTTCACACCATAAAATGGTGTGAAAGGAGGGATTGTTAGGATTTTAATAATATAATTAAACACTATAGCCCCGAAAAGGATCGATTTTACGCGCACCATGTTTGTACCTTAACAGAAAGAATTAATGTGTGTGTGTCTGTGAAGATGGCAATGAAACTGAACTCTAAACAAATGCAGTATGTTGGACAGGGGGGGCAGGGGCAGTTTGGGTTGAATATGTGGGAGAATGTGTGGCCTTCACATAGTGACTGTTAGTAGCCGTTGCTGGCTGGTTTTAATCTTGAAGTTGGTTGTTGTGTGTGTGTGCGTCACATCGCAGTTCAGTCTCGCACCTGTCTGATAATGCCTCTTTGAGAAGACTGTACATCTGTGGCATACAATACACTGTACTTTAACTTGTTCTCATACCTAACTTACTATATTACAGCCTAAACTCCATTAGCTTTATTCAAACATCACACATACATGAATGCACTGTTTTCTTAAGAAACTGTGACATACCCTTAGAAAGAATTCAAGCATCTGAAGGACAGATAGGAAAGGCGTTGTTTTGTCTAGAAAATGTGCATGCCATACTGAGACTCACAAGGCTTCAGCCGGATAAAAGCTTGTTTTAAAACACCAAACCAAACACTGTCAGAATGTGAAGATTTGCCCAGCTACGGTCAAAGGAGGGACGAAACTGGGAGCGGCTCTCATCATTGGCGGATTCCAGTGCCTAGAGGCTAGGACCAGCCTGTGCACTAGCCACGGTGACTCCCCCTCGTTATTGACCAATGAAGTTCTACCTACTATTATAAATATTGCACCCGCCGTCCGTTCGGGGCGACTCTAGACTTCCCCGGCGGTATTAGACGGCCTGGGGCTGTACGTTGAGTGCCCATAGCTATGTTGTAGCTTTTCATTGCTTCTAAATAAATACTTTTTGAACCAAGACCGACTCTTCTCTCTACCTAAGGATAAAAGAACACGACACATCCAGACTTGATTATTGTAATTCCTTATTATCAGCCTCTAGCAGTAAGTCGTTAAAGACTCTGCAGCTTGTCCAAGACGCTGCAGCACGTGTCCTGACAAGAACCAAGAAAAGAGACCACATTTCTCCTGTATTAGCTTCACTACACTGGCTTCCGGTTAAATCTAGAATAGAATTTAAAATTCTCCTCCTCACCTTCAAGGCCCTTAATAATATGGCACCATTATACCTTAAAGAGCTGATAGTACCTTATCAACCCACTAGAGCACTGCGCTCCCAGAATTCAGGATTACTTGTCGTCCCTAAAGTCTCTAAAAGTAGAGTAGGAGCCAGAGCTTTCAGCTATCAAGCCCCTCTCCTATGGAATCATCTCCCACTTTCAGTTCGGGAGGCAGACACCATCTGTACATTTAAGAGTAGGCTAAAACCTTCCTTTTTGATAAAGCTTATAGTTAGAGCTGGTACAGGCTTGTCTTAGACCTGCTCTTAGTTATGCTGCTATAGGTCTAGAAGGTCGGGGGACACATGACACTCGGAGCTTCTCTTTCCAGCTTCTCCTTCCTCTTCTCAATCGTTATATCAAAGAAATTCATATCTCATCAATACATGTTACTGACTTGACTTCTTCCCCGGAGTCCCTTTGCCTTATCGTCCGCAGATCCAGGGCCCCAGCTGTGGCCACATCTTGGATTATGATCTGTGGATCACGTATCAGAGATCGTAATGGTGGATCCAGTATAGCGGATTCTGTATCGTGCTGGCTGACCGTGATAATAATGGCAGATCCTGTATCGTGTTGGCATCTGATAATGGTGGTGGACCACGATCGAGGTGGCAGCTGATGATGGATCCTAATGGCGGCAGTGGACAATGACTGTGGACTATAGTGGCATCCGATCTTGATGGTGGATCATGATCGTGGTGGCAGCTGACCATAGACTATGATTGCAGCAGGACTGCTCGATACATAGTATTTCTCCTCAGATACTCGACCATTACTGACAATAATCCGTCAATTCATTGACCTTCAGTTATGCTTCAAAATGTTTACCCTTATTAATGCTGCTAAAACCTTTATCTTGATGATGTTCTCCTTTACACTTGGCATCTATTGCAGTTCTGTCCGTCCTGGGAGAGGGATCCTCACATGTGGCTCTCTGAGGTTTCTACGTTCTTTTTACCCTGTTAAAAGGTTTTTTTTGTAGTTTTTCCTTACTCTTGTTGAGGGTTAAGGGCAGAGGATGTCACACCTTGTTAAAGCCCTATGAGACAAACTGTGATTTGTGAATATGGGCTATACAAATAAAATTTGATTGATTGATTGATTGATAAAGGACCAACCTACAGTGCATTGTAGCGTCTACGCTTGGCGACTTTCATATCTAATTCATATGTGCCCAGACAGAGAGGCACCAACTTCAACCCTCTCAAACTGTAACTCTTTTGCATATTACACCAGTGGCAAGACGTAAGGACACAATATGATTTAGGAATGCATACTTTAGGCTTAACTATCCAATAGGATGCAAACACCTACATGTAACAAAGAGAGTGACAGCAATTCTAGCCATTTATGGATGTGCTGTTAGAATGGGTGACGCAAGTAGAGGGAGATGTACTGGGATGCTGTGGGAGACATCTTGAGACTTGGGGGTGACAATTGCTCACGTTACTCTGTTAGTGTTTGTATATTGTTGCACCTTCTGGTCTCCTTGATGCATCAAGTCTACATTAAAATCTTCTGCATAAGACATCAGCTGCTGCCTGAGTTCTCCTTTCACCAGCTTCCAGAAAACTTCCACAACAACTACCAGAGTAGATGGTCAAATGTAAATTGTTCCAAATTTTTCGTATCTGGAGGCATAAATTACCATGGTAAAGCCTTTTCAAATGTAATGTTATATACCTTAATTATTCAAAGAGAATGAGAGAGGGCACTTGTTGAACACTTAATCAAACTGAAGGATAAATTCACAGCATTTATAAATGTTGCTGTTAACTCTACAGGTTTTGGGGGAGTATACATGTTCAGTCTGGTCCTTGGAGTGCAGCAGGTGAGTGAGTTTATTGACTGTTGAATTAAAGGTGTTAAGCAGGAGGAGACTGAAGTGGTGTTCATGCCAGTCAGCATGATTGCCTTTAGGAAATCAAAGGGATGGGACAAGTTTAAACACTCCAAGGTCTTACCTTGAAACCTATCTATTGATTATTATGGTAATATGATTTACACAAGCTCACTAGCTAAGGAAGATTTACTCATCTCTCCCAGTGCACATTTTACATAAGAAAAATGTCTTGCAACAACACTGAGTGCAGAAAAGCAGGTGATCATCAGCATAACATGATACCTACGTCATGTTTGTAATGTTGCAGGGATATACATATTGGGTCTTCCTCTGTATGCGAGATAACAACTAGAAAAGATCTGTGATGGAAATAATGCAGCAAAGACAGAGTATTGTTTCTAGTGCTGTGACTATCCTGCTCTAATTAACTATAGTATGAATCACAGGAAAAATATATTTACAGTAGAGTTCACCTGTCAATGAACTGTGACCATGATACTTTGCTAATCTACAGCAACATGCCATGTATGCATAATAGAATAATAATACAATATTCTTATTTAGATCCATCATTCTTCTCTTATCCTTCAAATGTCAAATCTCAATCATTTATTTTAAACTTTACATTACATTTCATTTAGCTGATGCTTTTATCCAATGCGACTAAAAAGTGCATTCAACCATGAATGTACAAACCCAGAACAACAAGAATCAAGCAAGTACAATTTTACTACAGGAACGGTTGTTGCAGTAATGTTGGCAGTAAGGGAGAGATGACTGTCAGTGTGTGAGACCCAGGTTCCTAGTAGTCTGGTTGGGGGCTACCACGGAATTGTTAAAGGTAATAATCAGGTCATGGGTGGGAGAGTCCTTCCCTGGAAGGAAAAGTAGTTCAGGCTTGTCAAGGTTGATTTTCAGGTGGTGTGTGGAGATCCACTGAGACATGTCAGACATGCAGAGATACGTGCTGCTACCTGTGTTTCAGATTGGGGAAAAGAGAGGATTAATTGGGTGTCATCAGCGTAACTGTGGTAGGAAAAGCCATGTGAGTGAATGACAGAGCCGAGAGAGTTGGTGTACAGAGACAAGAGGAGGGGACCCAGGACAGAACCTTTAGGGACCACATGGCCTGTAGTGAGAGGACAAGGTTCAGACACAGATCCTCTCCAAGTTACCCAGTAAGTGCGGGTCGGGAGCAATAGACTGGAGGATGTGAGATGGGATTGGGTCAAGGGGGCAGGTGGTTGGGCGGGCGGAGGTTACCAAGGTAAGAACTTGACTGGGAGACAGTGGGGTGAAAGAGGAAAGAGAAGGGGATGAAGATGAAGATGAAGTTGATGGAAATGTAATTACAGACTGTGTATTTGAAAATGAGGAGCGTATGTCATCTATCTTTTTTGTAAAGTAGTTGACAAAGTGGCTTGGTAGAAGGGAGGAAGGAGGAGGGGGACTGGGGGGGGTCAAGGAGGTTGGAAAAGATGGAGAACAGCTTTTTGGGGTTCGAAAATGAGGATTGAATTTTTGTTTGGTACAAAGAGCTTTTGGCTGCAGAAATAGATGCAGAGAAATAGGAGAGAAGAGATTGATAAGTGAACAGGTCATCAGGGTGTTTAGATTTTCGCCATTTCCTTTCTGATGCTTGCATAGTGGCTCTGTCGGCACGCACCCAGTCAGTCAACCAAAGGAGCTGGGGAGGACTTGCGGACCTGTCATGAAGTAAGAGGACAGAGACAATCAAGAGAGGAGGACAGAGTAGAAAAGAGAGTGTCTGTGGCAGAGTTAGGATGCAGGGTGAGAAAGAGTCAGTTGAAGGGAGGGCTGATAAAACAGAGGAAGCCAGAGAGGAGGGAGAGAGGGAGTGAATGTTGCGACGGACAGGTACAGAGTCTGTTGATGTGGTAGGGATGTCAGATTGTGAGAGTGGGAGAGAGTAAGAGATAAAGAAGTGGTGAGAGATATGTAGTGGGGTTACAGTGAGGTTAGATGTAGAGCAGTATCTGGTGAAAAGATAGTCAAGGTGGTTACCAGCTTTGTGAGTAGGAGAGGAAGGACTGAGTGAGAGAGCAAAGGAAGAAAGTAAAAATAGGTCAGATGTTTTCTCTGTCTGGAAGTTGAAGTCACCCAGAAGGACAAGTGCAGGGCCATCTTCTGGGCTGTTCGATAGGAGGACGTCTAATTCTTCCAAGAAATCTCCCAAAGGACCTGGTGGATGGTAGAGAACAAGAATTGTTTATTGTACCGGATAAGTAACTGTCACAGCATGAAATTCAAAAGACAGTGGGGTAAAATGTGGCCACGGGTAGAGAGAAAAACTCCATTTGGGAGTGATGAGTAAACCTGTACCACCACCCCTACCAGTGGGTCTGGGTGTGTGGGTGAAAGAGAAGGTAGAGGAGAGAGCAGCAGGGGTGGATGTGTTGGCCAAGTCTCAGTGAGAGCAAGGAAGTCAAGCTATTGCTGGGTAGCAAAGCCAGAGATGAAGTTTGTCTTGCGAGAAGCTGACTGGCAGTTCCAGAGGCCCCCTGTGACAAGGTGATGGTTATGTGTGGAACGGGTGGGATAGATAAGAGAGGAAAGGTTACAGTAATGGTGTGAACGAGTGCGAGGCCTATAGTATCTACGAGTAGATATGCGAACAGGGACGGAAAGTAAACACATATTCATATAAAATGAAACAGAGCAGCCTTATACTCAGCCTCCCAGAAAGACTCCTTTGACTTTATCCTCCGAGTCTTCACTGACGCTGAAGCTGACACTTCAAACAATTCCTGTTTTTTAAAACCAAAGTCGATGATGATTGGCTACAGCTGTGCTGACCAAGGTGCTGTGCTGAATAAAAGTCAAGCACTTTAACTCTAACTGTTTCACTTTAACTCTCAAACACTGAGTGAAACAAAACCCTAGCTCATATAATTCAAGGTAAGACAAATCAGTACAAACTTGCAATCTAGTTAACCTAAAACAGCAGATACAATAATATTCTAGCAGAGAAGCTTATTTAAAGAATATACTTAGCCTTAATCCAAGTACTCCACACTAAAGCTTTGCCTTTTGGAACTGGGATATATACCTAACTCAGCTGTGCTGACCTCACCCCCTGCTTATGAGTCAATCAGGGACCAGGTGGTAATGGCCCAGCATTACGTACAAACCCAGTACAAGTACAATTTCCTTCATAACGGCCAAACTACAAGTGCTACATGTAAGTGCCATATAATAAGTTTATGACTAAACTGAATTAATTTTTTAAACAAGGTGTAGTCTGAAGAGATGTGTCAATCTCTGGTACAGATACATATATTTTTGTGTGTAGATATTAATTCATTTCCAGTAATTGCTTTCAATTCAAACATAAACAATTGTACAGTCGTGCATGTAATAAAACACACGATTCAAATGTATAAGGAAAATCACCTGGGAAAACACATATTTTTGCAATGAACTTTTCTCACATGGTTCAGGCAATTTTGTAGTTCAAATGTTGACATTTCCACTTGTTTTATATAACATCATCACATTTAAATAAGGTTTTTGTTTAGTAGGGATGTGTGATAGATACTTGATGTCATCAGCTAGATGATTCAGCATCATTGTACAGACCACCATGTCTGTCCACATTTTACTTGGTGTGGCTTTGTTAATTATTAAAAAAAAATGTAGTATGTTGTCAGTCCCATATACAGTTGATGTAGGTACAGGTGGTTCTGTTTCTTTTTAGTAAAGTTACTTTACCATCATTAGAACTGATGTTTGTATATTTGCAGTGATTAAACACAGCCTTTACTAATTCAAACCTGGTTACATTAATCATCAAGACCCAAACCAACAATGATACGATCCTACTGACAGGTAGTGTGTGTGTGACTCCATAGCCTAATGCATCTAATTCCTTAGTCTCACAGAGCGTCTGCTGGCTTACATCTTCAACAGAGGACCAAACGTGTCCCACTCTGTCACTGATAATGGTCCCCAACAAACAAAGTATTTCTTCCTGTCGGCAGATTCATCGATGTAGTTCCTCTGAAGAAAATCTCAATTTCAATTAATCTCAATTAAAAAACTACTACTTTTCCTTTTAGTGTCAGAAATAGAAACAATTCTTTGGAGAAAGACATTTACCAGGTGCTCAGGGTTATGAAGTAGAAGCTGCAGGTCAATGGATCCACCACCAGGATATCTGACCGTCATCCTCCATCATTTAAAGAATATGCAAATTGGGGCAGATATCTGAAAAGAAAGAAATGGGAAAATGACAGTGACACATCCTGAAATGCTGGCATGTCAATCATATTAGAAATTGTGGATTTTCTGAAATTTTTCATTATATTTTATATTTACAATACACATGTGGAATTTCAGCTGTAGATATCTGTAATCATTTTTGTTACTTGTGAAATTTTTCTATTTTTACATTACATTTCATTTAGCTGACTTTTATCCAAAGCAACTTACAATAAGTGAATTCAACCATGAGGGTAAAACCCAGAACAACAAGAATCAAGCAAGTACAATTTTGCAGCATGTATCTACAGGAACGGGTTGTTGCAGTAATGTTGGCAGTAAGGAGAGATGACTGTCGAGTGTCACACCCAGGTTCCTAGCAGTCTGGGTGGGGCTACCACGGAAGTTAAAGGGGACATAGCATGCCCATTTTACCACAAGTTGATATGGTTCCTTGGGGTCTTAATGAAATGTCTGTAACATACTTTGGTCAAAATACCACAAGGATCATATAAAACAGCACCCTTTTTACCCTGTATAAAACAGCCCTCCACAGAGTGACCTGTTTTGAGTGCCTGTTCCTTTAAATGCTAATGAGCCAGCTCCCCTCCCCTCTCCCCCATGATTTTAAATGATATAAATTACATATTTTATATGATATAAATTATCAAATATGCATCCCATACTTTGTATCCCCTTCTGTTGTCCTGGAGTTTAAATTTTCCCAATCACATAATTAAATGTCCCCTCTGCCCATCCACTACAAGCACACAAGCAGACAGACAGAGAGAGAAAGAGGGGTGGGGGGCTATGAAGACCATCATTTACCCCGAACCCCGACATTCAACGGGTACAACAACAAGCGGAGAAAGCAGAATCGCAGGCTGACCTTATATATACAGTCTATGGGGCTGACCAGCGGAGAAATGCTCGTCCCGTGTGAACAGCCAGGCGGCTGCGCGCGGAGAACGGCGCTGCGCTGCCTCGCAGCCTGCAGCGGCGCTCCCGCGTCCGGTGTTAACTCGGCGTAACTACTGTACCCCGGCGTACAGTAGCGCTGAACACTGCGGAAGTCTTCCACACTGCTGGCTGTGTGAAGACTTCCGCAGTGTTAGAGTAGCGCTGAACACTGCGGAAGTCTTCCACACTGCTGGCTGTGTGGCGCTGACACAAATTCCAGCTCACGCACGGGAGCGAGCGGTCGCGCCCGAGCAACTGCTGCAGCCTCCCAGTCGACCAGACAAATGCCACATGTGGTGAATCGCGGGCTGACCAGCGGAGAAATGCTCGTCCCGTGTGAACAGCCCGGCTGCGCGCTGGGAACGGCGCTGCGCTGCCTCGCAGCCTCGCTGCCTCCGGTGTAAACCCAGGAATGAGTGTGGGGGACGGGGGGTGAGGTGGGGGTGGGCCAAGACCATGTAGGGAGACTTCCAGTTCCTTGTTACGACACAAAACCCAGGAAGCGCAATCGAGTCGCTCAAGCATGACGTTTCTGACTTAGAGGAACCATAACAAACAGCGAGTGTTTTTTCCCAGAGTTTTTGGGTTGGTAGACATGCCAGATACCCACATTAACCTGTAGAAGCAGTAACAAAGTGGAATTTGCATGCTATGTCCCCTTTAAAATATTTATCAGTTCATGGGTGGAGAGTCATCCACTGAGACATGTCAGTCAGACAGGCAGAGATTCATGCTGCTACCTGTGTTTCAGATTGGGAAAAGATAGGATTAATTGGGTGACATCAGCGTAGCTGTGGTAGGAAAAGCCATGTGAGTGAATGACAGAGCTGAGAGAGTTGTTGTACAGAGGGAAGAGTAGGGGACCAAAGACAGAACCTTTAGGGACCCCATGGCCTGTAGTGAGAGGACAAGGTTCAGACACAGATCCTCTCAAAGTTACACGGTAAATGCTGTCGTTGAGGTAGGATGAGAGCAGGGAGAGAGCAGAGCCTGAGAGACCCAGGTCCTGAAGGGAGGAACAAAGGATCTGGTGGTTCACTGTGTCAGATGCAGCAGAACGGTCTAGAAGGATGAGGACAGAGGAGAGAGAGGATGCTCTAGCAGTGTGAAGTTGCTCAGAGACAGAAAGAAGGGCAGTTTCAGTTGAATACACTGCCTTGAAACCAGACTGGTGAGGATCAAGAAGGTTATTATGGTGAAGATAGAAGGAGAGTTGATTAAAGATAGCTCGCCCAGAGCTTTGGAAAGAAAGGGAAGAGAGACAGGTCTGTAGTTGTTTACTTCAGACGGGTTGAGGTGGGTTTCTTCAGGAGAGGGTTTACTCTTGCCTCCTTCAGAGAGTTAGGAAACAGCCAGTTGACAGGTCGGGAGCAATAGACTGGAAGATGTTAGATGGGATGGGGTCAAGGGGGCAGGTGGTTGGGCGGGCGGAGGTTACCAAGGTTGGGAGACAGTCGGGTGAAAGAGGGAAGCGAAGGGGATGAAGATGAAGATGAAGTTGATGGAAATGTAATTACAGAAGGTGGATTTGAAAATGAGGAGTGTATGTCATCTATCTTTTTTGTAAAGTAGTTGACAAAGTGGCTTGGTAGAAGGGAGGAAGGAGGAGGGGGACTGGGGGGGTCAAGGAGGTTTGAAAAGATGGAGAACAGCTTTTTGGGGTTTGAAGTTGGGTCCATTTCTAAGACAGTACATTTTTAAACTGTTCAGTTACAAGCAAAGAAACATTTCAAGTATGCCGGAGTTAAACTGAGAACTTCTTACAATTTTTATAATCAATAATAATTAGAATCCAATCTATGCAAATGATATTACTCTGCAAGAGCCAATAATCAAAATGAACCCTTTTACTTTGAATAAGTACATTTTGATTGATTAGGTTGATTATCTCTAAATCTCTAAATAGGTACGAGCTACAATTAGGTATATAACATGAATACTTGACTTCAGTAAATAATCTGTGGATTTCTTCCACTACAGTGTGTAATCGTTTCTCAGTTCTCTTGAAAACAAAATGTTGAGCTGAATGAAATAGTGAACAGATAAAACTTATCTGACGTAACAGTAACAATGTTCTTTACAGCAATGTTCATTTCCATGTATTTTAAGAGCCAATGTTGTGTCTCGTTGTTTGTGCTTTGGCCAATCAGCTGGTCTCGATGAAGAGAATGAAGACGTTACCCTGAGCATCGTGTCAGGCCCTGATGCTGAAGAGGAATCTTCACCTGGTGTCACAGTTCCATCACAATGACAGCAGCTGAAGCAGGGCAGTCCAGATGTCTGTTCCTCCCACCGTCCCCAGGCTTTTCATCGATGCCCATGTGAGCCTTGAAGCTCCTCAACGGGGCTACAGAGTCCCCAGGTGGTATCGTCTCCTGGACCCCACCCATAGGCTCCAAATGGTTGTTTGTTCTCCGAGCCGTCCTGGAGCAACTTGCTTTGCTTTCACTGGTTGTGATCCTCTGTTTCTCCTGCACAGCGGTCCTGAGCCAGGGGCTTGTGAGTATCCCACACCCACCCAGTGCCTTGCAGCCTGGTCAAGACCACAAAAGGATCAACTGCAGCCCCTGCAGAAGTCTGGTTCCAGAGTCAGTCTTGAGTTTGTCAGTGTTTGATTTAGGCCTCAGCTTGTTAAAACCACCAGCAACTGTGTATGATTGCTGTCAGATAGCAGGAAGGAAACTGTACTCCACTGGAGGAGACTTTTCCACAACCTGTGTGATAGAAACCTCAACCACCTCAAGGCTTCACTCATCTATTTTCTGTTTATATGTTTTCTTTGTGTGCAGCTCTTCAGTTGCTTCATTTATCCCTTGTATTTTATGGATCCATGGTGGTAACCCAGACTGAGCAGTATAACAGGTATTATCTGTGAATTAATAGTCATGACATTTTTTCCATCTTTTAATTAAAATGTATATTTTTAAAGTACAGAGGAACCAAAAAGGCTTATTTATTATCCCACGCTTGAATATTCCCCAAAAGAAGAAAACAAAGTTTGAAAAAGCCTGAATTACACTAATGTAATGGTTTTGTATTTTGAGTGTTTATTTTCCCGCCTCTTTATGAAGAGTGTTTTCTGTTTAATTATTACCTCGTGTTTCTTGTATATCCTTGTGTTTATGTTTGTATATGAATTGTTTCGGTCTCGCATGTTTTCCCACTCCGTTCTGTTTCCTGTTTTATTTTGTAGGCTCTGTTCCTAGTGTGTTTTCTTCACTTCCTGTCTTTGTGATTGTCTGCACCAGTCCTTATGTGTTCCACCTGTGTTCAATTGCCCCTGCCTTCCCTGTGTGTATATAAGTCTCTGTGCTTCCCTTTGTCCTGGTCAGTTCGTT